>NC_087199.1:2597500-2682500 GCF_035594125.1 Scylla paramamosain
GTTCTTTTCTTATCTTCTACTACTACTACTACTACTACTACTACTACTACTACTACTACTACTACTACTACTACTACTACTACTACTACTACTACCACCACTACTACCACAGATGACGCAGTTAGTGATCTCTGTGATGGGCTGGATGGGTCTGGCACGGCTGACGGGGGGTCCGAGGGGGGCGGGGAGAGTCACCAGGACCACTCAGAGGGAGGGGGCACCACGTCGGACGGGGCTGCTACCACCCCTGCCCCTCCCCCCGCACCCCCCACCCTGGAGCCTGTGCGGATCATACATAAAGATCAGGATTCCATCACCGCGTTCTGCATCAACAAGGTGAGAGAGGAGAGAGAGAGAGAGAGAGAGAGAGAGAGAGAGGAGAGAGAGAGAGAGAGAGAGAGAGAGAGAGAGAGAGAGAGAGAATTTCCCTTACGTCATCTCTTAACTACTACCTACCTGGGGGGAGAGAGAGAGAGAGAGAGAGAGAGAGAGAGAGAGAGAGAGAGAGAGAGAGAGAGAGAGAGAGAGAGAGAGAGAGAGTGTTTCCCCCATCTCTCATTTTTACCCCTGGAGAGATAGAGATAGAGAGAAAGAGAGAGACAAAATAGAGAGAGAGGAGAGAGAGAGAGAGAGAGAGAGAGCGGCCGAGCGGCCGCTGAGGCTAAACACGAAGCCTGGGTGAGGTACAAACGTCGTCCAACACACTACAACTGGGCCCAACACCGTGTGGCGTGTAGACGGGTGACAGCTACCTGCAGGTGGGCGAGACGGCAGCAGCGAGAGGACCTGAGGCAAAAGCTCTGTGGCTCAGGGGTTGGCCACAAGACCTGGTGGAGGCTTGTCAAGGAGCAGCAAGGAACAGGCCGCCGCGACACTGTTCCTCCACTAACAAGGCCGGACGGGACAACAGCCACCAGCAGTGAGGACAAGGCTTCTCTACTCGCTGATTTTTTCGCAGAGAAGATGTCAGTCACTGATCCGGGTAGACGTCCACCTCACCTCCCTCAGGAAACAGACCACACCGTCGCCGATGTTCAGGTGACACGTGAACAGGTGGAGCGGCTGATGAGGGAAGTAGAGGAGAACAAAGCCACCGGCCCGGACGACATCAGCCCGCGGCCTCCTCAAACGTTGCGCCAGTGAGCTGTCAGGTCCTCTCACCAGCGTCTTCAGGGCCTGCCTGATGGAGCACAGGTGGCCCTCTATATGGAAGGAGGCGCGAGTGGTACCAGCCCACAAGAAGAACTCAAAGTCTGAGCCCAGCAACTACAGACCCATCTCGCTGCTCTCCGAGGTGGGCAAGTTGCTGGAGCAGGTGGTGGCAGGTGTCATCTGTCATCACCTGAGTGAGCACCCCGCCTCCTCTCAGACAGACAGTTCGGCTTCCGGCCTGGCCGCTCAACAGCGGACCTCCTCACCCTCCTCTCCCAAGGCTGGCAGGATGCCCTGGACGAAGGTCTGGATACTTCTTGTGGTGGCCCTAGACATTGCTGGGGCCTTTGATAGGGTCTGGCACGCGGGGCTTGTAAAAAAGCTTTGCGCCAAGGGTATCCAGGGCAACCTCCTTGCACTGCTCGAGGATTACCTCCAGGGGAGAACCCTCCGGGTAGTCATCAATGGACAGGCATCCCAGCCGTTACCTATACAGGCCTCAGTTCCACAGGGTTCAGTGTTGGGCCCGATCCTGTGGAACATATACATCGATGACCTCCTGCGGCAAATCCCGACTCTGCTTGCATACGCCGACGACTGCAATCTCTCCCGCTCCTACTGCCGCTCCGACAGTCAGCGAGCCGTTAGAGAGCTAAATAGGCAGCTCAGGCTGGTGATGGAGTGGGGAGAGGCGTGGCAAGTCAGCTTCGCTCCAGAAAAGACGCAGGCCATGGTAATCTCACGGTCCCCAGCTGCCTCCCCAGCTGTCTCAGGCTGTCTGATTTTTGGAGGCCAGACACTTCCCCTCCAGGAACACGTCAAGTTGCTGGGAGTGACAGTGGACTGTGGCCTGCCGCTTTGACCGCCATGTTGCTGCTGTTGCCCACCAGGTCTCCCAGCGAGTCTCTGCACTGCGTCGGATGTCAGGAAACCTCGACTCCCGGGGCATCCTCACACTGTACAAGGCTCAGATACGGCCTTGTATGGAGTACAGTGCCTTGTCCTGGATGTCGAGTGCCCCCACCCACTTGCAGAGACTGGATGCTGTGCAACGCCGTGCCCTGCGCTTGGTGGGGATGGACGGACAGCAGCAGCAGCAGCAGCAGGAGGAGCAGACCGGAGTCACGTCGCTGGAGCATCGGCGGGACGTGTCGGCGCTGGTGGTCCAGCACAAGGCCCGGGTTCTGGAGGTCCCTCATCTCAGCTCGATAAGGCTCCCACCACGAGCTGTCCAGAGGGAGTCCAGGACCACCACCTCCAATGACATGCTGGTGCAAGTGCCTCGATCTTACTCGAGGCAGCACCAGCGCTCTTACACAGCTAGAACCTCCAGACTGTGGAATGTGTTTACGGCAGCCACGAGTGATACACAGACAATGACACTCCAGCAAGTGAAAGTGGCTGCACACAGGTGGCGTAAAACACAACCCCCCACACTAGTGCTGTGTTAATCATGTCTATATATATATATAGTAGGATGAGTTTACTTTTTGTATATATTTTCTTCTTTACATTTAAGTATAGGCTTTTCAAATAACAGCATAAAAAACGTGTTGTTTTAAGCCTGATGTAAATTTTGTTTAAATAAAAAAAAAAAAAAAAAAAAAGAGAGAGAGAGAGAGAGAGAGAGAGAGAGAGAGAGAGAGATTTACTTCACCAGTCCTCTCATCCTTGCTCCACCTTAGACACACACACACACACACACACACACACACACACACACACACGCACACACACCATACCTCCCCTGTCATCTGCGCTGCCTTCTCTTCCGTCAGGTGAACCCCGGCTTGGTGTCAGTGGCCACAGTAAAGGAGGTGCAGGAGTTGGACATATCTTTATTACTGGAACATCCCTCCTGGCTGACCAACGAGTGTGAACTGGATGTGCTGGCCCTGAACAAGTAAGTGTGTGTGTGTGTGTGTGTGTTTGTGTGTGGGGAGGAGGGACAGGAGGGATCTATGTGTGTGTGTGTGTGTGTTTAACAGACTGTAGTGGAAGTTACTGAGGTTCTCAAGGGTGTTTTCAGGGTTCTACAGTTTAACAGGCTGTAGTGGAAGTTACTGGGGTTTTCAAGGGTGTTTTCAGGGTCTTGCAGTTTAACAGGTTGTAGTGGAAGTTACTGGGGTTCTCAAGGGTGTTTTCAGGGTCTTGCAGTTTAACAGGCTGTAGTGGAAGTTACTGGGGTTCTCAAGGGTGTATTCAGGGTTCCAGTGATAGTTTTCATTGGGTTTCAGTAAAAAGTATGTGTTTTTTGTGGGTTTTGTGTGTGTGTTGGAGGGTCTGGCTGGGTTTGGATGGGTTAAGGAAGTAGGGAAGGGTTAAGTGGAGTGTGTTTGAGTGTGTGGAGTGTGTGGATGTGTTTGGGTGAGGTGCAAGGGGTGTTTTAGGCAGAAATATGATGGGGTTGTAGTTTTGAATGAGTGTTTCCTTAAGTTAGAGACGCAGACTGGCTAAGGAGCAACAAAAAGTGTGAGAGAGAGAGTGTGTGTGTGTGAGTGTGTTTGAGTGTGTTTGTCGTGTGTGAGTGTGTGTTTGAGTGTGTTTGTTTGATGTGTGTGTGAGTGTTTTGAGTGTGTTTGATGTGTGTTTGAGTGTGTGTGAGTGTGTTTGATGTGTGTGTGAGTGTTTTGAGTGTGTTTTGATGTGTGGTTTGAGTGTGTGTGAGTGTGTTTGATGTGTGTGAGTGTGTTCGAGTGTGTGTGTTAGTGTGTTTGATGTATGTGTGAGTGTGTGTGTGTTGTTTTGATATGTGTTTGAGTGTGATGTGTGTGTGAGTGTGTCTGTTTGATGTGTGTTTGAGTGTGTTTGAGTGTGTTTAAGTGTGTTTAAGTGTGTTTGAGTGTGTGAGTGTGTTTGAGTGTGTTCGAGTGTAGGGATGTCTTGAAAAAAAATATCAGATTGAATTTTTAGTATAAATATGACTTTTATATAGGATTTGTGTGTTTATTTGTTATTCTTATGTGTGTGTGTGTGTGTGTGTGTGTGTGTGTTTGTGTGTGTGTGTGTGTTTTTCCAGAGAACCAGATTCTGTGCCTTCCTCCAACTTCCTGGTGATTCAGACACCCCATGGACAAGACCATCCTGGAACCTTCCAAGACAGGTGAGGCACATACACACAAACACACACACACAAAAAAAAAAAAAAAAAATAAAAAAAATAAATGAAATAAGATAAAATAAATAAATAAAAAATCTGAACTTAATCTTTCAACAATGCAAAATAGACTGATGGAAATAAACAAACAAACAAACACACACTCTCTCTCTCTCTCACATTCTCTCATTCCCTCCAGGTCTCGACGGCAACCTCTCCTCCTCCTCCAGCATCAATTTCTCCGGCATGGGGGGGCCAGCGATGGGGCAGACAGGAAGGGGAACTAATGTGGTGAGTGTGATGGGGTGATGGGGGGGTGATTGGGGGGGTGTTGTGTGTTCCTATACCTTATCCTATTCCTCCTCCTCCTCCTCCTCCTCCTTCTCCTCCTCCTCCTACTCCTCCTCTGCCTCTTCTTGTCCTCTTCTTCCTTATCTTCTTTTTCCTCCTCCTCCTCCTCCTCCTCCTCTCTCCTCCTCCTCCTCCTCCTCCTCCTCCTCCTCCTCCTCCTCCTCCTCCTCCTCCTCTTTTTCTTGCCCTTTCTTCCTTCTCTTTTTCCTTCTCCTCTTTTGTTTATTCCTCCTCTCTCTCTCTCTCTCTCTCTCTCTCTCTCTCTCTCTCTCTCTCTCTCTCTCTCTCTCTCTCTCTCTCTCTCTCTCTCTCTCTCTCTCTCTCTCTCTCTCTCTCTCTCTCTCTCTCTGTAATTAATATTATATTTGTATGATTTTGTTTATTTATTTATTTATTTATTTTTAAAGAGATTGTGTTTGGCTTTGTTTGTTTGTTTGTTTGTTTGTTTGTTTCCTGCCTTGCTTGTTTGTTTTGCTTGTTTGCGCTTTGCTTTCACTCACTCGCTCTCTCTCTCTCTCTCTCTCTCTCTCTCTCTCTCTCTCTCTCTCTCTCTCTCTCTCTCTCTCTCTCTCTCTCTCTCTCTCTCTCTCTCTCTCTCTCTCTCTCTCTCTCTCTCTCTCTCTCTCTCTCTCTCTCTCTCTCTCTCTCTCTCACACACGCACTCGCTCACTCACTCAAATCTCTCGCACGTACGCACTCACGCACTCACTCACACACGCACTTGCTCACTCACTCAACCTCTGGCCCGCACTCACTCATGCACTCAATCACTCACTCAATCTCTCTCTCTCTCTCTCTCTCTCTCTCTCTCTCTCTCTCTCTCTCTCTCTCTCTCTCTCTCTCTCTCTCTCTCTCTCTCTCTCTCTCAAATATTCTGTGCCCCTTCATTTAACTTTTTTCCCAAACTTTATATTCCATCTTGAGAAATTACTTTATAGAATTTGTTACCTTATCAAAAAAACTTGTTCATTTTTTCATTCATTATCCCCTCAAAAAATTATTCATTATTTTCATTCATTAATTCCAAAAACTTCATTTATTTTCATTCATTAATCCCAAAAAACTTATTCATTATTTTCATTCATTAATCCCAAAAAAACTTATTCATTATTTTCATTCATTAATCCCAAAAAACTTATTCATTATTTTCATTCATTAATCCCAAAAAACTTATTCATTATTTTCATTCATTATCCCAAAAACTTCTTCATTTATTTTCATTCATTAATCCCAAAAAAAACTTATTCATTATTTTCATTCATTATCCCCCCCAAAAAAACTTATTAATTTATCTTATTCATAATTGCAAAAACTTACTCATTTATTATCATTCATTATCATACAAAAAAATCACTTTCCTTCATTATCCCCCAGAAAAACACATATTCATCATCATTAATTAATTATTTACTCACTATTCTACAAAATCTCTTCATTAATTCATCTTTATTCATTTCATTCTCAGTCATTCATGTTTTTCAGTTTTATTCATTTTTATTTTTATCAGTTTATTTATTTTTATTTATTTTGTTCATATTTTTTATTTTATTTATTCATTTCATTCTCAGTCATTCTAATTATTTTTATTTCATTTTTTCTCACCTTCATTGATTCCTATTTTTATTCATTTATTTATTCATATATTCTTATTCATTTTTTTTAAATATTTATTCTATTTCATTCTTGTTCATTTTCTTTCTTTCCTCATTAACATCAATTTATTTTTTTCCATTTCCTATTTATTGTTTTTCTTTCTCAAAAATTACATCAATAGATTTCAGTTTATTTATTTATTTCATTTATTAATTAATTTATATTTTAGAGAGAGAAGGTTTTGTCTCTCTCTCTCTCTCTCTCTCTCTCTCTCTCTCTCTCTCTCTCTCTCTCTCTCTCTCTCTCTCTCTCTCTCTCTCTCTCTCTCTCTCTCTCTCTCTCTCTCTCTCTGTATATTTTGGTATTTCTTAGTTCATTTGTAAGTTTTTGCACACACACACACACACACACACACACACACACACACACACACACACACACACACACACACACACACACACACACACACACTTCTTCATATGAATGCTTGTCTGCGTGCATGCGTGCGCGTGTGTGTGTGTGTGTGTATGGTTTTGGTGTGTGTGTGTGTGTGTGTGTGTGTGTGTGTGTGTGTGTGTGTGTGTGTGTGTGTGTGTGTGTGTGTGTGTGTGTGTGTGTATGCCAACCACCCAGTATGTACGCTTTTAGACGCTCACACCCTTACAAACGTGCACACACACTAACATCACTAAGTTTGTATGTATGTATGTATGTTTGTTTATTTATTTAGTAACTTTTTTTACTAATTTTAATCTTTGCACTCTTTCCCTCACCCTCTCTCTCTCTCCCTCTCTCTCTCCCTCTCCCTCTCCCTCTCCCTCTCCCTCTCCCTCTCCCTCTCCCTCCCTCTCCCTCTATGATAAATGTTTGTTTGTCATTGTGATAAACTTTGGAATATTGTGTGTGTTTATGTGTGTGTGTGTGTGTGTGTGTGTGTGTACAGTGGGAATAACAAGTGGTGTCTTGGTCCTAACACACACACACACACACACACACACACACCATAATACCAAAATGCCAAAAAAAAAACACCAAAAAACACACCATAACATCAAAAACACCCTAAAAATATACCAAAACACCCCAAAAAACACACCAAAACACCAAAAACACCCCAAAAACACCAAAAACACCCCAAAAACACCAAAAACACACCAAAACACCCTGAAAACACATCAAAACATCTCAAAACACATCAAAAACACCAAAAAACACACCAAAAACACCAAAAACCCCAAAAACACCCCAAAAACACATTAAAACACCAAAAAACACCAAAAACACCAAAAAAACACCAAAAACACACCAAAAACACACCAAAAACACCCAAAAAACACCAAAAACACCCCAAAACATCAAAAACACACCAAAACTCCCCTAAAACACATTAAAACACACCAAAACACATCAAAAACACACTAAAAACACCCAAAAAACACCAAAAACACACCAAAACACCTCAAAACACACCAAAACACCAACTCCCCCAAAACACACACACACACACACACACACACACACACACACACACACACACACACACACACACACACACACACACACCAAACACACAGCTTAAGGAACTGAAAGGCATCCCAGGAGCGTCCAATCCTCGTTTCTGTCGCTTTGTGTGGGAGAGAAGCAGACATTACCTCCGGCCGGTGAGAGAAAGTGGGGGTGTATTCTTGAAACACAATGCTCTGTCTATCTAGTCCCAGGGTGTTGTGGGTGTTACTGGGGTTTTCAAGGGTGTTCTCAGGGTTCCAGTGATAGTTTGACAGGCTGTAGTGGAAGTTACTGGGGTTTTTAAGAGTTTAACTGGCTGTATTGGAAGTTACTGGGATTTTCAAGAGTTTAACAGGTTGTAGTGGAAGTTACTGGGGTTTTCAAGAGTTTAACTGGCTGTAGTGGAAGTTATTGGGGTTTTTAAGAGTTTAATAGCCTGTAGTGGAAGTTTCTGGAGTTTTCAAGGGTGTTTTCAAGGTTCTATAGTTTGGTAGGGTGTATTGGAAGTTACTGGGGTTTTCAAGGGTGTTCTCAGGGCTCCAGTGATAGTTTGACAGGCTGTAGTGGAAGTTACTGGGGTTCTGAAGGATGTTTTCAGGGTTGTATAGTTTGACGGGCTGTAGTGGAAGTTACTGGGGTTCTCAAGGGTGTCTAGTCATCTGTGGGCTTTCAAAACAGTCCTGATCTGGGAGAGAGAACACAGTGTTTAAGAATACAACCCCTTTATTAATCTGCTGCCCCCAAATTATGAACTGTATTCTGCACCACTTCTGCACTGCATCTCCACTACTTTCCAAAGGCTCTAGTTGAAGCCACATGGGTTTTCAAGGGTGTTTTTATGGTTGTAGTGACAGATTAATAACATTTCTTCACTATTAAAAGGGAGAAATACTCTTTTAAAAGGCTCTAGTTGAAGCTACAAAGGTTTTAAGGTATCTTTATGGTTGTAGTGACAGATTAACAATATTTCTGCATTATCAACAGGAGGAAATACTCTTAAAATGCTTCAGTTGAAATGACATAGGTTTTCAAGGATGTTTTTTGTGGCTCTAGTGACAGATTAACAACATTTCTACATTATGAACAGGAGAAATACTCTTAAAATGCTTTAGTTGAAATGACATAGGTTTTCAAGGATGTTTTTTGTGGCTCTAGTGACAGATTAACAATATTTCTGCATTATCAACAGGAGAAATACTCTTAAAATGCTTTAGTTTGAAATGACATAGGTTTTCAAGGATGTTTTTTGTGGCTCTAGTGACAGATTAACAACATTTCTACATTATGAACAGGAGAAACACTCTTGAGAACCCGGCAATTCATCTCTATGGCCTTGAAAAACAGTGGTGGTGAGGGAGCAGAGCCTTTCAGAATACAGGCCTATAGTATATGTACAGGCCTTAGATAGACATACAGATCTGCCTGCTTGTTCTGTCATGTCACTGGCTGTCGTTACCCTGCTGTCGTTACCCTGCTGTTGATGTGGCCTCGGCATGTTGAGTGGCTGTGCTGTGTGTGCTGTGTTACCTTGACCACAGCACCACCCCTCCCAGCCTGGTGTGGCCATGATAGCCTGCTGTTTGCATGCCCTACCTATTGTGAAGAGAGACCATTCAGAAATAAGTGAAAATAAATGATAAAAATGCCATTCATAATTAAAGAAAGGAAGTAGGTAATTAAAATAAATAGTCAGGAAAACTCATTTGTAATTTAGAAAGAAAAACAGAAATGCACAAAATAATTCAGAACTTTACAAACAAAAATAAATAAATAGATCATAAAAAAAATTGATAAATAAAGCTTCATTTTATAACATGGAAAAATAAAGATAAAAATGAGCAAATCAAGTAAATAGATAAATGAATGAATATGTAAAAACTGCCATTGATAAATTATGATAGGCCTATATTTTTGTGTTACTGTTACCATGAATTTGTGAAGAGATGAGTATGGTGTCTGTATGTCTGTATGTCTTGCTCTTCTGCTACTACTACTACTACTACTACTACTACTACTACTACTACTACTACTACTACTACTACTACTACTACTACTACTACTACTACTACTACTACTGTTACTGCTACTACTACTACTACTGCTACTGCTACTACTGCTATTACTGCTACTACTATTGCTACACCCTGCCAGCTTGCCTATTCTCTCTCTCTCTCTCTCTCTCTCTCTCTCTCTCTCTCTCTCTCTCTCTCTCTCTCTCTCTCTCTCTCTCTCTCTCTCTCTCTCTCTCTCTCTCTCTCTCTCTCTCTCTCTCTCTCTCAAAATTTGTTACTTTTTTACATATTTCTTATTCTTGTTGTTGTTGTTGTTTTTTTATTGTTGTTGTTATTGTTGTTGTTGTTGTTGTTGTTGTTGTTGTTGTTGTTGTTGTTGTATTATGCCTACATGCTTGTGTTAGAAATTACATTTCTCTCTCTCTCTCTCTCTCTCTCTCTCTCTCTCTCTCTCTCTCTCTCTCTCTCTCTCTCTCTCTCTCTCTCTCTCTCTCTCTCTCTCTCTCTCTCTCTCTCTCTCTCTCTCTCTCTCTGCTTAGCCATGCATGAAAGTTATTATTATTGTTATTTTATTGCTTTTGTAATGATCATTATTGCTATTATTATTATTATTATTATTATTATTATTATTATTATTATTATTATTATTATTATTATTATTATTATTTCATTATTATTATTATTATTATTATTATTATCATTATCATTATTATTATTATTATTATTATTATTATTATTATTATTATTGTTATTATTATTATTATTATTGTTATTACTCTAAATATTATCATTTTTTTTTATCATTACTATTATTGTTATTTCATTATATATATATATATATATATATATATATATATATATATATATATATATATATATATATATATATATATATATATATATATATATATATATATATATTTTTTTTTTTATTGATGTTACATATTATTATTATTATTATTATTATTATTATTATTATTATTATTATTATTATTATTATTATTATTATTATTATTATTATTATTATTATTTATATTTGTACTGTATTATTAGTGTTGGTATTAGTAGTAGTATTTTTTATTATTCTATTATAATTATTTCTTTTATTATTACTATTATCACCATCATCATTATTATTGTCATCATCAGCTGCTGAGTCATCGCGTGGAGGGCACCAGGAGAATGACATCACACCCTGTACTGCCGCTGTGTAAGTAGTAGTAGTGGTAGTAGTAGTAGTGGTGGTGGTGGTGGTGGTGGTGGTGGTGGTCTGAGGCACTGGTCCCCAAAGAAAGGTAAAAAAAGGATCATTCAGAATTGTAGGATGTCTTGCAGCCTCCCTCCTGAAAGAGTTCAAGTCACAGGCAGGGGGAATACAGCAGCAGGCAGGGAGGTTAGGAGTGTGGCAGTGAGAGGGGTGAAAGATTGAGAATACTGGTTAACTCTTGCATTAGGGAGGTGGACAGAATAGTGGTGAAAGACTGAGAACTACTGGTTAACTCTTGCATTAGGGAGGTGGACAGAATAGTGGTGAGAGACTGAGAATACTGGTTAACTCTTGCATTAGGGAGGTGGACAGAATAGTGGTGAAAGACTGAGAATACTGGTTAACTCTTGCATTAGGGAGGTGGACAGAAGAGTGGTGAAAGACTGAGAATACTGGTTAACTCTTGCATTAGGAAGGTGGACAGAACAGTGGTGAGGGAAAGAAGGAAGTGTAGGGCAAGGAGGCTGTAGGAGGAGGGGAGACAGGCAGGTAAGTTAGGGTTATTACAAGGGTTTTCAGCTTGTACTTGAAATAAACTTGAAATATAACCTAACCTAACTTAACCAAACTTAACCTAACCTAACCTAACCTAACCTAACCTAACACACAGTACCCCAATCCGAACACTTTGCAACGAGACTAACTCCATCCACACCCCTCACACCCCTCCCCCCATTACAGACTTGGTGGGGTGCCAGGACGGGTCAGTAGTTGTGCGGGAGTGGCACCATCACACTGCCGTAGCGCGTCCCAGGCCTGGTGGCACGTTTGCTAAGGTGGCCAGGGTGAGGTTCAACCAGCAGGTGAGTATGTGTGTGTGTGTGTGTGTGTTCAGTCCTCCCTTTAGTTGAAGTACACTCCTTGCGTCTATCACATCTTTTTCTCTCTGTCATTGTTTATCCAGCTCTTCCTTTCCACTGTCCTCTCAACCCAGCCTCTCTCTATGTCCAACCAGTCATGAATCTTTTGCGTTTCTCTCCTGTGTCCTCTCAACCCATCCTCTCTGTACCTAAATGCATCCAGGACTCCTTTCAAACACCCACAAAACCTCCTTCTTTG
The DNA here is from genome assembly GCF_035594125.1 of Scylla paramamosain. Classification (NCBI taxonomy): domain Eukaryota; kingdom Metazoa; phylum Arthropoda; class Malacostraca; order Decapoda; family Portunidae; genus Scylla; species Scylla paramamosain. The sequence continues at coordinate 2,609,538 of NC_087199.1, forward strand.
CCCACAGCCCCTCAAATGTTCCTTCCTCCACAGGGCAGCAAGTTCGGAGTGGTGGATGGCGATGGAAACCTGTCCCTCTACCAGCTTGGCCTGTCATCCTCCGTCAGCAAGCCCTTCTACGTGAGTGTGTGGTGGTGATGGTGGTGGTGGAGGAGAAAGAGAAGTAATAGTTGTTGTTGTTGTTGTTGTTATGGTGGTGGTGGTGGTGGTGGTGAGAGGACGAGGGAAAAGAAATGAAGAAATAGTAGTGTTGTAGTAGTAGTAGTAGTAGTAGTAGTAGTAGTAGTAGTAGTAGTAGTAGTAATAGAAATAGATGAAATAGAAAACAAGAGAGAGAGAGAGAGAGAGAGAGAGAGGAAAAAATTAAAGAAAAGAGATCACAGAGTAAAGTAATAATGGAAGTAGTAGTAGTAGTAGTAGTAGTAGTAACCTAACCTAACCTAACCCAACCCAAGCCAACCCCACCCCACCACACTGCACCTAACTAACCCCCCCCCTCCCCCAGAGCCACCAGTGTCACAGCAAGCACGGCAGCGACTTTGTGTTCCTTGGTTCGTCTTCGCTCCTCGCCACAGCCGGCCAGAGCTCGGAGCACAAGAATGTAGCTTTGTGGGACACCCTGCTGCCACAACGCAAGGCTAATGTTGTCTGTAAGTGTGTGTGTGTGTGTGTGTGTGTGTGTGTGTGTTTGGGAGTGTATTTAGGGGTGTTTTGGAATGTTTTAGGATGTTTGAGAGTGTTTTAGGATGTATGGGAGTGTTTTAGGGTGTTTGGAAGTGTTTTAGGGTGTTTAGGAGTGTTTCAGGGGTTTAGGGATGTTTTGGTGTGTTTTTGGTGTGTGTGTGTGTGTGTGTGTGTGTGTGTTAGAAGACCAGTGTTTAACTTTTAAAGCTTAAACACATTATATTTGCCTGACTAAGCATTCTCTCTCCTCTCCTCTCTCTCTCTCTGCCAGCCTGGTTGTGTCATGAGAGTGGTGCCTCCTCCCTGCTGTATGCTCCCCACCACCAGCTGCTCCTCTCTGCCGGTAAGAAGGGAGCTGTCTGCATCTTCGACATTAGACAACGCACTCTTCGTCACAGGTTCCAGGTATGTGTGTGTGTGTGTGTGTGTGTGTGTGTGTGTGTTTTAATTAGTCATGTTTGTGCAGCTAATATAATACACTTTTCTCCTCTTCCTCCTCCTCTTCCTCCTCCTCCTCCTCTTCTTCTCCCAGGCACATGACTCAGCAATCAAATGCATGGCTCTCGACCACAGCGAGGAATTCTTCTGTACTGGATCAGCTGACGGTGACATTAAGGTGAGAGAGAGAGAGAGAGAGAGAGACGTTACTTTAATTTTTCCATGATTTTTATTTATCTCTTATTCTCAATTTTTTCCTCACTTAAGCTGAATAAAATCTGAGATATGCACAGAAATTATAATATTTTTTGTTTTTACTGTTTTCTTGCTTTCTTTCCTCATTCACCTCCCCTTTCTCCTCTCCCCGCTAACACTGCTACCCCACACACGCAGGTCTGGGGTCTAGGAGTGCACAATTTAATCTACAACCTGAGTGGGGAACATTCAAAGTCTACCCTCTTCAAAAACTTAAGCCAGGGAGTCACACAGCTCTACCTGGACAGCTCAAACCGCCTCTTCTCTTGTGGCGCTGATGGGTCCATTAAACTGAGACAGCTGCCGGAGAGGGATCTGAGCGCCACACACCTGTAGTAGGGTGTGGCGGGCATGTGCAGGTGTGTACAGGGGTGTTTTGGGTGTGTTTTGTGGGTGTTTTGGGTGTGTTGTGGGTGTTTTGGATGTGTTTTCAGTGTGTTTTGCTGTTTTGAGTGTATTTTGGGTGTGTTAGTAAACTTGTTTAATTTAACTGAACTTAAACTTAACTTAACCAAATTTAACTTAACCTAATCTCACCTTACCTATGCAAACTTAACCTAACCAAAACTTAACCTAACCAAAACTTAACCTAATCTAATCTAACCTAACCTAACCTAACCTAACCTAACTTAACCTAACCTAACCTAACCTAACCTAACTTAACCTAACCTAACTTAACCTAACTTAACCTAACCTAACTTAACCTAACTTAACCTAACCTAACTTAATCTAATCTAACTTTGCCTTATATTACAGTTACACCCACTACCACCACCACCACCACCACCACCACCACCTACTACTACTACTACTACTACTACTACTACTACTACTACTACTACTACTACTACTACTACTACTACTACTACTGAGGAAGACAATGCAGCTATAGATAAGTGTTTATAGATGTAAAAATGTTATGTTATTAATTTATAAAGGCTTAAGTTGAAAAAGAGATAGAAAAAGGAGAAAATGCAGAAAAAGTAATATATATAGGAAGATTTGGAATAGAGAAGGAAAATAAATAACAAAAATGCATAATAGGAAATGAAAAAAGGGAAGAAAAGAGAAAAAGAAGAGAAAAGAAAAAAAATTAGATTGAGGGTGTGTTTGTGTTTAGAGAGAATAAATAACAAAAAATATGAAAAAAAATATATATATAAAAATTAGAAAGGTGTGGATTAGCAATAAATATGTGTTGAATTAAATTATAAATGTTTGCAAATATGAAAAGGAAGAAAAGAAAGAAAAGAAAATATATGAAAAAAAAGAAAGATACATAGAAGAGTATTATATAGAAATAGATACATATATGGGTAGGGAAAATTGAAATAAAAAATGTTTAATAATATATGAAGAAAAAAAATACTGGAATATATTTGTGGGGAATTCTTGCAATGTTAAACTGGAATGAAGAATTTATCATGAGTGGGAATTGTGATGTTAAACTGAAATTAAGAGTTTTCAAGAGTTGGGGAGAAATTTATAATGCTAAACTGGAATTAAGAGTTTTTGAGTTTTTTTTTGTATTTTATTTATTTATTTATTTATTTATTTATTTATTTATTTATTTATTTTCATTATTTTTTTGTGATGCCGAACTGTGATTACGAGTTTTGAAGGGTGTTTTTCTGGGGGCATTGTGATGTTAAACTTGAATTCTGTAAGAGGTTTTTTCAAGATTGTTTGTGTGAATTATTGCAGTGTTAAGCTGAGATTCTATAAACCACAATGAAGAAGAAAAAATAAATAAATTAATAAAACAAAAAGAAAAGGAAAGAAAACGTATGAAAATGGGTTCTTGATGTTTGTGATCTTTGAAAATAGTGATGGGAGAAAAAAAATAAAATAAAATAAGAGGAAATAGAGTAAATACATTATAAATATCACAATTATATTACACTAGAGATTATAATAGCGAATTTTAAAAAAAGCCAAAACATTAAACTAAACCTTTAATTTGACTAGAACGATATGATGTAACAGTAAATTAAGTAAAAATATCCCAATTCTAGAACGTAGCATTAGAGGGGTACAAAAACCAATAGAGAGCTAATCAATTAAAAATACCTAAAACAAATTGAAGCAGGTTCCTTGAGATTACATTAAATTAGAAAACTATAAGGTGAAATAGGAAATCACTTCGTCGTTTTTATTGTTTATTGGATATATTGTAAGGTAAAAGAAATGTATGTATGGTAGAATTAAGAAGGTGTACGTATATGTATTAAATGTAGATGTTTTAATAATGGATTTGATTTAGGCTCGTATGCATAATAGTAATAATTGGTGTATATAATGTTAGTCAGAGCCGTTTTAATAATGGGTTTAATTTAGGCACGTATTCATAATAATAATAATAATAATAATAATAGTAATAATAATAATCATGTATAGTAAGAGCAATTGAATTTTAACTATTATTTAACTATTACAATCATTACATAATCAACCTTGCATTTAATTTATTCTATTTTTCGTGTATCTCCTTCGCTTTTGATGTATAGAAATATATAGATAGAGAGAGAGACAGATAATATATAGATACTAATATATTCAACGTAACAATATACAGATAATATATATATAAATCCAAAGCCACGTTATGTATCATAGTCCATATAAAGGTACTGGGCGTGATTGGGTGAAGTTGTTGATATAAATATGTAAGAAATGTACAGTGATAATTAGCGATGTGTGTTACTTGAGATGGGTGACTGAAATGTTTGTAAAGTATGCACTTATAGTTAGGCTAGCTTGTAGATGTAATGTAAGGATATTATTACGACTACTATTATTACTGGCCAGATAATGGCGTAAGGTGCACAGAATCCAAATAAATAGATAGGCTTACTACTACTACTACTACTACTATTATTATTATTATTATTATTATTTTATTATTATTATTATTATTATTATTATAGATGTATAGATAATGAATTAATAGGGTTTTTACAGTATTATTCCTTTGTGTACGTATAACTACCACTACTACTACTATTACTACTACTACTACTACTACTACTACTATGAACATTCCAGGAGTTATGGAGATTACTGTTGTTGTAGTTGTTGTTGTTGTTGGGAAAAATAAAGTTGTGATGTGTCTGTTGTTATTGTTATTGAAAGGGTTGCCTCTCTCTCTCTCTCTCTCTCTCTCTCTCTCTCTCTCTCTCTCTCTCTCTCTCTCTCTGATTTGATTGAATTGTTTTACTATTACTACTACTTCTAGTACTACTACTGCTGCTACTACTACTACTATACTACTACTACTACTACTACTACTACTACTTCCTATTACTACTACTCTTACTACTGCTGCTACTGCTCTTACTCTTACCGCTACCACAACCACTACTATTGCTATATTACTGCTGCTACTACTACTACTACTACTACCACCACCACCACCACCATTACTATTAATGCTGCTGCTGCTGCTGTTGCTGCAACTGCAACTGCAACTAACTACCACTACCACTACTACTACTACTACTACTACTACAACTATTACTAATATCACTACTGTAATACTCACCAGTGCTACTTCCCGAATGTTTTTTTCTTTTCTTTTTACAATAGATACCGTTAAAAATATACCGTTTTCTCTAAATGCATTAGTACTGTGTTATGTAATTGACTTGTTTATTTCATAGACATAAAAAAATACTCTGATTCTGTTTTATATTAATATTTCTTCATGTATATTGATAAACTAGGTTTGTTTATGCTTTTTTGTATTTACATTTTATATCTGCAAAAATGCTGTATATTTGTAATTATTCATGTAGCTATTATATTTTATGTATTGCATTTATTATGTTATTTGCATTTGTAAGTGAATTATTATAATTACTTAAGAAAAGTATATATATTATATGTACGGTCGTTACTCCTCAGGCGGGAAGGAGAATGCTGCACGTGACCAAAATATTCAACAAAATACAAGTTTTACCCTATTTCACATTTAGATAAATAGCAACTGTTAATAATCACATCACGAAAGTAAAAAATCCTTCTGAATGATAAATATCTATTGGAATATTTGAATCTGTGTGACCTCCCGCCTTTGGAAAGCAAGAATGAACGCCCGGCTACAACTCGGCGGCTGATTGGATGACGGGGGAGCGCGAAGGCCGCTGATTGGCTGATCCTCGCACCAATGCTACTCTAGGCGTCCATTTTGCTTAGGAAGAGCCGTGTTTTGTTTACCAGTGCTGCCCGAGCGGTTTTAGGAGGCGGTTGTGCGCGAAGTTACTCCCCGGCACAGGAAAATATGTCCGAAACAGGAGCTTCCCCGGCTAAAATGAAGAAATTAGAGGCAGTTCCCGGCAATGAGGGGAGTGAGGGGCGGGAGTACGACCCAGAGACACAGCGGGCACTGGAGGAAATTGACGCCTGCCAGAATGAGATAGACCAATTAAATGAGAAAGCTAGTGAAGAAATCTTGAAAGTTGAACAGAAATACAATAAGCTCAGAAAACCGAACTTTGAGAAGCGCAGCAGCATCATTCAGAGGATTCCAAACTTCTGGGTCACTGCGGTATCCTTTTCCAGGGTATAGGAGGAGGGGGGGGTGAGGGAGAGAGAGAGAGAGAGAGAGAGAGAGTGCGTGTGCGTGTGTATGTATGCGTGTGTGTGTGTGTGTTCGGGGCATTTATATTGTGTGGTGTTTTGATGTGCGTGCGTGTGTGTGTTTGGGTGGCTGTATGTGTTTGTGTGTGCGTTTGTGTGTTATTTACTTACTTGTGTTTGTTAGGTTAGGTTGCGCAGTGTTTGGTTGAAATTGTGGTTGTGGTAGTGATGGTGGTAGCTAGGTTAGGTTAGGCTGTAATAGTAGTGGTAGTAGTAATAGTAGTAGTTGTTGGTGATGGGTTAGCTTGACTAGTGTTTGTTGTTTGTTCATGGTAGTAGTAGTAGTAGTAGTAGTAGTAGTGGTGGTGGTAGTAGCAGTTAGGTTGACTATAATGTTTGTTGTAATAGCGTTGATAGTAGTAGTAGTAATAGTGGTACTAGTAGTATTGGTGGTGGTGGTGGTGGTAGTAGTAGTAGTAGTAGTAGTAGTTAAGTTGACTATAATATTTGTTGTAATAGATTGTAGTAGTAGTAGTAGTAGTAGTAGTAGCAGCCAGACTATGATGGTGGGCTGAACCAGTAAGAGTGGATCAGAGTGTGCCAGCCATATTTAATTCATCCACTTCTCATGCATTTTTCTTTAAGGATAGGTCACAGGTCACAGGTCAAAGGTCACAGGTAAGGATTGGCTAGGTTCCATTCTCATTACTTCCATTCCCTCTCCTCAATGACCCCCCCTCAGTTCTTGACCTGTCTTGACCTGGTAGTGTCTCCAGTGCTGTACAGTCACATGGGTCATCAGTCGTGGAGCACAGCGCGGGTCGTGGGCAGAGTCACGCACCGCTGAATTTTTGAGGGGCAGCAGAAATTTCACGGTTGGTTTAATGAGTTTTTAGGTTCGCAGTTGAGATTTGTGTTTTTTTTTTAATTAAGTGTTGATTTGTCTACCGTTACATAAGAAACTCGATTTTTAACTTCATTCATTTCCAGCTTGCTTCTCCAGACCTTGTTATTATTCTGTTCCGAGACTTGTATCTAAAGTGCCTCTACCTGGTGTTGATGAGCTCCACCCCACTGCTGCCTGACTCGCCCACACGCTGCTGGTTTGGCTCCCCTGCGTCAGGTCAAGATTCCCGCACTTTTATATGTTTAGTGTATTGTGTGTTATTTACTTCGCTTAATTGTTGTGTTTGTTAGGTTAGGTTGCGCAGTGTTTGGTTGAAATTTTGGTTGTGGTAGTGAGGTGATGGGTTTGTGGTTGTCTTCTGTCTTCTACGAGGGACCTCAAGAGTGTGATTGTAAGTCTGGCTCCATTTGTGTCGGCAACTGTTGTGTTTGTCTTGTCTACGAGGGACTTCAAGAGTGATTGTGAGTCTGGCTCCATTTGTGTTGGTGACTTGTGGTTCTTTTTATATCTACGAGGGACTTCAAGAGTGTGATTGTAAGTGTCAGCAACTGTTGTGGTTGTCTTCTGTCATCCACAAGGGACTTCAAGAGTGATTGCGAGTCTGGCTTCACTTGTGTCGGCAACCTGAATGCTCATTGCCGGGAGTGGGTGAAGTGTCAGTGCAGCTGGTGGCCGAGGTGTTACAGCATTAAACTTCACTAATTTATCATGCTCGTCAGTAAACCGCCACATCTGCTTGGAAATGGTCTGGGCTCTCTCTTACCTGATGCACCTGGTGTGGGTGTCTCGGCAGTCAGACCACCTGTAGGCAGCTCAGACCATTCAGAAGTCACGTATAGCTTGGAACAAAATTTGAAGGCACCAAGTATCCATATTGCTTGTAAGGTGTACGTGAAGTTGCAGATCGACTGGCCTGGTGTGTCATTTGCTACCTTTGATAATGTTTGGTGGGTATTTAAAATTTCAAATGCCACTGATGAATTGAACAGTACACTTACAAGCATTATTAACTGTGGAGGTGCTACTAAAACCACCAGGAACAGACTCAGACAAGGCATGGTTCAATGATGAATGTATGAATGCACACCATCATCAACAAAATGCCTGTCACCTCTGGTCAGGTAACAGATCCCAACCTTTATGGGAAAACTACTCCAGGCTTAAATGTGCTCGTTCAGTTTGTGGTGCTGCACTTTCTGAGTACAGTAACCACATCCGTGAAGTCTTGTCAGCAGCATCTCGGCCTCACAAGTGGTGGTCCTCTCTTTAAATTTTCCTTTTTGGAGTGGATTCTTTGCTGCCTCGTATTTGAGTGGACGATGGAATGGTTACTTGCGGTCCATCTGTTAAGGCTCAAGTTTTTCCATCAGTATTCTAGAGGAAACAGTGTCCAGGAACTCGATCTTCTCTCCACATGTTTTCCACACCCAGAGTTTACATATCTTGCTTTTAATTCCTCTGACATCGAATATTACTTAAATTATCTTAATTCATTCCAAGGGTCTAGTCCAAATGCAATGTTCCACTGTTTCTGGAAAAGTTATCCAACCAACTTGCTCATAAACTGGCTAGGGCATTTAGGAGTCTTCTGGCATCTGGTAGATTCCCAGAGGACTGTGAATGTTACCTGTGTTCCTGAGGGCAGCTCACCAACACAATTTCCCTTAGATTATATACCAATATCTATTACAATGATCCTGTCAAAAGTTTGTAAAAAGTTAATTGCCAGAAGGCTTTATAAATCTGTCAACTTAAAAAATACTGTGGCAGCAACACAGTCTGGATTCAGGAAGGGTTTTGGTGCTTGTGGTGCCTCACTTGTATTAATCCACAACTTGCAGTCATCTTTAGGTAACTGAGTATAATCCAGGGTTGTCTCTCTTGATTTCAGCTCTGCCATTGATTTAGTGAACCATGAGGCTTTGCTGTACAAGCTGCTGTTAATGACTGTTGGTGGTTCTGTTTTTAATATCTTTAAGGAATTTTTATCTAACCGAGAGCAACGTGCTTCAGTTGATGGGAATTTTAGTGGATTTCAAGCAGTTTTATCTGGAGTTCCTGAGGGTAGTGTCCTGTGTCCTCTGTTACTTATTTTGTTCACAGCTGATATGTGGAGTGAGCTTCAAAACAACATTGTCTCTTATGCTGGCAATATCACACTGCATGCTGGCGTTAATGCACCTGAAGATTGTGCTGCTGTGGCCAATTCATTAAATATAGATCTTAGAATCCAGTGATGGTGTGTTGACTGGAGAACAAAAGTAAACCTCAGCAAAACACTCAGTGACTGTCAGCACACCCTGAACATTTCCTCCTCCTCACCCACCACTGTCATTGTGAGGGACTTGTGTGGAGGTACCTTGCTCCCTCAACCTACCAGGAGTAACCATTGGTGATAAGCTCACTTCTGATAAACATTTGTGATCCGTTGCAGCGTCCATTGCACAGTAACTGGACTCGCCCATAAGTGTTTCAGGGCACTTGGTAATCGTGACGCCTTGATAAAATCTTGTGCTTTTATTGTAGCACGTTTTGAATGTTATGTGCCGTGTGGTCGTCAGCAGCAGTCTCACTTGAAATGATGAGGTTGTGCTCTTAGTATCTGTCTCTTCCTCCCTCATATTTTTATTTAGTGAATTCAGAGAAACGTAGGCAAGTTTATAGTTTGTCACTTTTGTACAAGATATTCCATAATGTTACTCATCCTCTGTGTGGTGGCGTGCCTGCTTCCTGTCCTCATGTCAGGTGAACTACGTATGAATCATTTCTAGACAATCATCCATTTTCTGTTGGTAATACTACAGCTAATCAGTTTGCAAGATGTTTGTATCATTGCAAGTGTTGGAATGACCTTCCCATTGAGGCCACTCACTGTACTGACCTCAAATCATTTTAAATCTGCAGTCTGTACATTTTATACGTGATGCTTCCAAACACTTGATGACCTTTTAATTAATGAGTTTGCTTCAGTTCTCGTTTGTTAGCAGCTTTTGTTTCTCTCTGGGCCAGTGCCGGGTGTATGGTCTGTGTGTGTCATCCAGAACGAACCTTTTTGTCCTTTTCATAGTAATAATTGTGATGTTTGTTAGTGTTATGTAACAGTGGCAACAGTAGTGGTAGTAATGATCATAGAGTTACCATAGGTTAAGATCAGTGGTTAGGTTAGGTTAAGAAGACCATGGTTAGGATAGGCTAGAGTAGGTTAGGTTAGTTAAGGAGATCAGTTGTTAGGTTAGTTGCTAGTTGCATAAGTAAATAAACAGTTTCTCTCTCTCTTGAGTAGGTTAGATTAAGTTAGATAAGGTTAGGATAGGTTCATTAAGATCAGTCATTAGGTTAGCTGTATAAGTAAAGGCAGTTTATCTCTCTCTCTCTCTCTCTCTCTCTCTCTCTCTCTCTCTCTCTCTCTCTCTCTCTCTCTCTCTCTCTCTCTCTCTCTCTCTCTCTCTCTCTCTCTCTCTCTCTCTCTCTCTCTCTCTCTCTCTCTCTCTCTCTCTCTCTCTCTCTCAATAGTATTAAAAAAACCACAGACCATAATGATGCATGACTTTGTTGTTGTGCCTGGCAGTACTGCATTTTGAAAACATCATTGTATAAAACACATACTAGAAACTCACCACCAGTGTTTCCCAAGGCCACAGAAATGATAAGTCTGGTTATCAATGTTTCTCAAGTTGATAGTATAGAAATGTTGATGTCACTTGAACCATAAAGCACCTTAAAAACCTGTCATCAAGTAGAACCTTTTAAAAGTGTTTCTGCTGTTCATAATGTAGAAATGTTAATGTCACCAGAAGCATAAAAACACCCTTGAAAGCCTGTGTCACTACAACTTGAGTCTTTTAAAGGACTGTTTCTCCTGTTCATAATGTACAAACACTTAAGAACCCGTGTAGAGAGGGTCGGGTGACAGACGCACTCATGGACAAGGAAACTGTGGTGCATTAGTGCTCCCCTTAAGAACACCCCAGAGCCCCCACAGCTTTGTTCAAGCCAGGAAAAACAGTGTGTGCATGGCTATAAACATTTTATTTATCAAGTAATAAAAAAAAGATAAAGGAAAAAGGGATGAGCTTGTGTAGGCTGCCTCTGGTTGCTGCTGCTTTTTTTATGTGGCCGACAGCAATGCGTGGAAAAAGTGAAGCTGTGCCTGACAGTGGGCGGCTGTACTACAAACAAAACAAGCACCCTCACTCAACAATCCTCAGCATGATGGCAAGATAAGGCCAACCCACCGTGTGTAGGCTGCCTCTGATTGCTGCTTCTTTTTTAACATGTGGCCGGCAGCAATGCATGGAAAAGTGAAGCTGTGCCTGACAGTGGGTGGCTGTACTACAAACAAAACAAAACAATCCTCAGCATGATGGCAAGATAAGGCCAACCCACTCTAGGCATTAGCTTCATCTCTGCCAATCCAACAGATACCAAAAACCATCTCCTGCAAACCTGCCTACAGATGTCACACTGTGGGGAGCAGCAGGCATGGCAGTCCTTACCACACAGTACCTGTTGAGCCAGCCGGCCAGCACCACGGCACACTGTGTTCCTCTGTTATGGTGCCACTGGTCAGGGTCTTGTCTTATGCAGGCTGTGCTTAGAAACACTGCTCTCTCACCACCAGTATTCCAGCACCACAGAGATCATTAGCAAGGTTGAAGTGTTAATCTGTCACTAGAGCTTAAAACACCCTAAAAACTATATAGCTTCAACAAGATCCTTTTAAAAACGTATTTATAATGGAAAAATGTTGTTAATTTGTCACTATAACCATAAAAACCCTTAAAAACTGATATAGCTACAACTGGAGCCTTTTGTAAGAGTTTCTCCAGTAAATAATGTAGAAATGTTGGTCTGTCTCTAGAAGTGTTAAAACTCCCTTAAAAACTCATATCACTTCAACTAGATTCTTAGCCCCATCAGCCCCTGGTGAAGGACAGTAGTAGTAGTAGTAGTAGTAGTAGTAGTAGCACCAGCAGCAGCAGCAGTAGTAGTAGTAGTAGTAGTAGTAGTAGTAGTAGTAGTAGTATCAGTGTACCTGTCTGTCTATATACAAGTGTTGTGGTGCACCGTGCTACACCCTGGGAGCTTCACAGCACAGCACACAGCACTAACCAGACACACACACATTGGTTGCTTCCTTAACACAGCCTCAGTTTGTGAATCACCCTCAAATCTCTGCCATCCTGGAGGAGGAGGAGGAGGAGTGTCTGCACTACCTCAGCAAGCTGGACGTGGAGGAATTCGATGACATCAAGTCTGGATACAGGTGAGGCGTGTGGGTGAGGGAGACTGAAGGAGAGGGGAAGGAGTGATGATAAAGGAATACAGAAAAGGGAGAGGCAAGGTGTGTGTGTGTGTGTGTTTGTGAGGGAAGAATGAATGAATGAGTAGGGAGTGTGAAGGAAGGAGGATGATAAAAAGTAATACAGGAGAGGGAGAAAGAGAGAGAGAGGAAAAGTGTGTGGGTGATGGAGACTGGAAATGAATGAGTAGAAGGGAAGGGAAGGAGTAGAAGTGGAAATGAATGAGTAGAAGGGAAGGGAAGGAAAAAGAATGAATGAATAGTTGAGAGGATATATCAGGGAACCAGAGAGAAAAAAGAGCATTTGAGAGTGTGAGGGGGAAAGGTGTTTTAGGAAGAAAGAGAGAGGTAAGGTGTGTGTGGTGAAGGAGAGAAAATGAGAGACAGTGTGTGTGTGTGTGATGGAGAAAGGGATGGTTGAATGAGAGGCAGAGTGTGCATAGAGAGGATAGAGAGTGAGAGGAAGAGAAGGATTGTTGAAGTCTGCAGATTAAAAAATAAATAAATACCATGTACTTTTTTCCTTTTCCTTTTGTGTGTGCAAGTTTATAAGATTTAATATACTCGTGTTTGTGTCAGTCCTCAAGTCTTCCTCTGCCCTCCCAGTATCCCGGTCTCTCTAATGTCCTGATTTGTTTTCCAGAATCAAATTTTTCTTCGATGAGAATCCGTACTTTGATAATGAGGTGCTGACAAAAGAGTTCCACCTTGGCTCCACAGGTGTGTGTAGTGCTGGTGGTGGTGGTAGTTATAGTAGTTGTTGTTGTAGTACTAAGAACACAAGGGTTGGTGCAGGAAGCCATCAGGCCTACACGTGGCAGTCCCTGTATACAACACACCTGCCTGTTTCCACTTGTCCTCCCCATCCATACACTTGTCTAGTCTTGCAAAGCTCCCTGTTGACTCACCACTAACAGCCTGACCACTGAGGCTATTCCAGTCACCCACCACACTGTCTGTGAATCAGTTTCTTATCCCTTTTTTTAAATTAACTTTTTAAGGTTGACCCCATTATATGTTGATTGGTGGTGGTGGTAGTAGTAGTAGTAGTAGTAGTAGTAGTAGTAGTAAAGATTCTTGCATCATTTACCCACTGAGCACAAACAGTCTATTATACTTTGTCTGTCTTTCTCGGATATCCACAGCCAAAGACCATCCTTGCAGCCTCTCCCAGCCACTCTCACACCTATTCCATCCTTCCTAACATCCTCCCATACCTCTTGCAGTCCACAAAACACTCTTCCAGCCTCCTTTCATACCTGTGCCTCTCCCAGGGGACATCCAAACACCCAGCTTCTCAACTTTTTTCCAGTCTCCCATACCACCAAAATATTCTCCAAGGTTTCTCAGCACCTCCAGCCTCTCCCAGCCTTCCTAGCTTCTTCCACACCTCTCCCAGTCCTTCCCATATTTTTCCAGTCTTCCTAACATCCCCTAGCCTCTCCCAATCTCCCAAAACACCTCCAAATACCCCAGAGTACTCTTAAATAACCAAAAACACCCTTGAGAACCCCCAAAACATCCTAGTCAAACCTTCCAGTCCCCTTAAACACACCACCCAGCCTTCTCACTCACACACTCCCATGCCTCTCCCAGGGGACCCCGCCTCACACTCGACAGACATCAAGTGGAAGGACGGACACAATCTACTGCACAGGTTTCGTCAGCGCACACAGCAGCAGCAGCAGCAGCAGCCGGGTGGGGGGAGCGGGGGACTGCCGGGGCACGCAAGAGACCCCTGGAGCTGAGGTCATTCTTCTCCTGGTTCTGTGACCACGGTGACCCCTCTGCTGACGAGATTGCCGAGGTGAGGTCATGTTGGGTCACACAGTATGTCTGTCACTTTGTTTTGTGGTTTGTTTGTTTTTCTTTCTTGCTCATTTCTCTTCCTTTCTGTCTTTTTCTTTTTCTTTGCTTGTTTGTTTGTTTCTTTATTCCTGCTTGTCCTCTCTCTCTCTCTCTCTCTCTCTCTCTCTCTCTCTCTCTCTCTCTCTCTCTCTCTCTCTCTCTCTCTCTCTCTCTCTCTCTCTACAATAAAACACACACTTACAAAAAGGAATGTTTATTTATTACTGAAATTTTTTTTAAAATAATTTATATAACTTTAAAAATTATCGTTTAATTAAAATAAAATGTTTACATAAAAAAATTATTATTATATAATTATTATTATCATTATTATTATGCATCAATTCTAACATTTCACTTCTTTGTTGGTAGTTAGGTATCTCTCACCGGGAAGATATGACTTGTAATTAATTTATGTATCTGGTCTCTCTCTCTCTCTCTCTCTCTCTCTCTCTCTCTCTCTCTCTCTCTCTCTCTCTCTCTCTCTCTCTCTCTCTCTCTCTCTCTCTCTCTCTCTCTCTCTCTCTCTCTCTCTCTCTCTCTCTCTCTCTCACACACACACACACACACACACACACACACACACACACAGTCATTAACCTAACCTAACAATGTATCGCTCCATCTCTCTCTCTCTCTCTCTCTCTCTCTCTCTCTCTCTCTCTCTCTCTCTCTCTCTCTCTCTCTCTCTCTCTCTCTCTCTCTCTCTCTCTCTCTCTCTCTCATCTCCTAACTAATTAACCTAACCCATTAATCTGTCCCTCTCACACTCTTACCTAACATCATATAACCATTCTACTCTCTCTCTCTCCCACAGGTGATTAAGGACGACATGTGGCCGAACCCTCTCCAGTATTTCCTGGTCCCCGACATTGAGGTGGAGAACGGTGAAGGGGAGGAGGAGGAGGAGGAGCTGGAGGAGGAAGAGGTGGATGACAATGTGGTGGTGGTGGAGGAGGAGATTGAGGAGGTGGAGGAAGAAGGGCCTGAGGATGATGAGGAGGAAGAGGAGGAGGAGGAGGAGGGACAAGGTGAGTAGTAGCAGCAGTAGTAGTAGTAGTAGTAGTAGTAGTAGTAGTTTTAGTATTATGAAGGAGCATATTAGCAGCAGCAATAGTAGTAGTATTTTTGTGAAGGATCATTTTAGTAGTAGTAAAAAGGCAGTATTGTAAGGGGTTTAGTAGTAATAATAGTTTTGAGGGTTGTAGAAGTAATAGTACAAGTTCTGGAGGGTGTAGTGGTAATAATAGTAATAGTTCAGAGGTGTAATAGTTGTAATAGCAGAAATAGTAGTAAGAATTATGTGTAGTATTAGTAGTACATGCAAGCTTGGTAACTAATCTCTCTCTATCTTTCCACAGAGGATGGAGAGGCAGACGAGTGAGAGAAAGTTCAAGCAAACAGAAGATAAAGAGAGAGAGGGAGAGAGGGAGAGACCACCACCACCACCACCACCTACAGAGAGAGAGAGACTACAACCATCACCACTACCTACACAGAGAGATAGAGAGAAAGAGAGAGAGTGAAAGAGAGGCGCCCTACAAAATATTGAGCGAGTTAGAGAGGAATTTCACACACCCATATCCCCCCTCCCCCTCTCTCTCTCTCTCTAATACATACACAAGATAGTTTGTGTATGTGAAAGAAAATGTGTGTGTGTGTGTGTGTGTATGGTCTTGTTTCTTACAATTTTATATTACTTGCAACTCTTGTGTGTGTTTGTATGTGTATGCAGGGTCTGTGTGTGTGTGTGTGTGTGTGTGTGTGTGTGTGTGTGTGTGTTAATTATGTACGTGTGTTTTTAATAATTTCACGAGTATTTGTGTGTTTGATTTCTTAGTGTTGCAAAGTTAGGTTATTTTAGTTGGATGCTCTCTCTCTCTCTCTCTCTCTCTCTCTCTCTCTCTCTCTCTCTCTCTCTCTCTCTCTCTCTCTCTCTCTCTCTCTCTCTCATCACACCACAGTATGTTTACAAACTCACAGTCACTCACCACACAATAACACACTAAAACCACACTCCCTCTCTCACTCACCACACAAAACACTGCATCTCTCTCTCTCTCTCTCTCTCTCTCTCTCTCTCTCTCTCTCTCTCTCTCTCTCTCTCTCTCTCTCTCTCTCTCTCTCTCTCTCTCTCTCACAGGTCACAAACACACACTGACACAGCATCCAAACACACACACACACAAACATCCATTTTCTACCACAAGTGACAAAGGAAGAGAATAATAGTTAAGAGTAAGCAGCAGAGAACAGACAAAGCAAAGCAATGATGATGATGATGATGATGATGTATGATCCATTCCTAATAATTAAAAAGGTCAGTTTTGTTGTGTGTGTTTCTTTTGTCCCTTTGAGTGAGTGTGTGTGTGTGTGTGTGTGTGTGTGTGTGTGTGTGTGTGTGTGTGTGTGTGTGTGAGAGAGAGAGAGAGAGAGTATTGGAAAGAAAATGTATGGTGTTAATGACTATTTTCTTTAATTCTCTCTCTCTCTCTACATATGAATTAGAGAGAGAGAAAAAACCCCCACTATGAGGGTATTAGAGAGGCATCACACACACACACACACACACACTTTTTCAAATATAACAGATTGTAGGTAAAAAAAATTGTGTAATAAAAAGAGATTGTATATTTGTGTTAAAGGAATTGATTGTGTGTGTGTGTGAGAGAGAGAGAGAGAGAATGCATATATTCAAAAAGAAGATAAAACACAAATGAGTGAAGAATAAGGAAAAGAAAAGGAAGGTGATGAAAGGGTGGAGGAGGAGGATGAAGAAAATTAGGAAGACAAGAACAAAGAGAAGAGGAGAAAATTAAGAAAGGAGAAGGAATACAAAGATAGAAGAGAAGGTAATTAAGTTTAGTGCATGTTTAGGAGGAAGAGAGAGGAAAAAAATGGAGTTTAGAGAAAGAAAGGAGGAGGAGGAAATGAAGGAGTTTGGAGAGAGGAGGAAGAGGAGGAGGGAATGAAGAGGCTTAGAGAAAGAGAAGAGCAAAAGGAGGAGGAAGAAATGAAGGAGTTTAGAGGATAAGAGGAAGAGGAAACAGACTGAGAGGTTAGTAATGGTTACAAATGGACAAACTGGTTGACTCTTCCTCCACTCCCTCCTCCTCCTCCTCCTCCTCCTACTACTACTACTAACCTAACCTGCTACTAGTAAATCCATTTTATAGTGAGTGTTTAGGCATTTGTGTGTGTTCCCTCAGTGTGATGTGTTAACTGTTTACTGCCTTCACAGGAATCTGAACATGCATTTCTTTTTTAACTGTCACTGTCATATGTAACAATTTACAACACTGAAAGCAAAATATGAAACCTATATAAGCATCTACAAGAATGAAAGGGAATAAAAAGTAAAGATTTTGCAGCTTCTAGCCAGCAAGATGTTTGTGGATGGCTACACAACTAGAAGAGATATCTCAAAGTGGTTAAGGATTAAAGAAAGATGACCCAAATTAGCAGTGAAAGGGTTAATGCTGAGAAAATATTATGAATGTTTGTTTTTTTGGGGACAACGGCAAAGACTGTGATGTGTGTACCATGACAACACAGTGCTGTGCAATGGTGCCAAGGCCAGGCAGAGGCAAGTCACCCAGGCTACTCCCTCTGGTCACCATTACAATGAACACTTCCCCTTCCTCACTCCCACACCTGCCTCACGTTCTCCTGTGCTGCATGGTACTCAGAAAAACTTATGGCGAAAAATATAAAGGCATATCTCTTATTACAAAAAGGCTGCAGGAAGACCTGCACTTGCAGGTGTGGGTGTTCCTGGATCATGTCAGGTGCGACCACAAGTTGTGTTGTGCTTTCTTGTCGTGAATGACAACCAGCTCAAGTCCCTCCCCTCGCAGGCACCTCACACTCATCTCACAACACACTGCTGTTCAAGCCTTCCAACCTGAACTGGTCACAATTCATGGCAACAGAGCAGGACATGACTCATGACCACACCTGCACACCTGGCAGGGCAGAGAGGAGACCAATCCACAGGGGAGCCACACCTAAACACTCAGTGCTAAATGGTTCTACTGTAACCTAACCTAAATGAGAAAGAATTAAGAAATAATTGCAAATAGAAAAACTATTTGTCTCTTCCTTGTACCTCCTCCCCCTCCCCACATACCCCTTCTACTCCTACTGCTACTACTACTGGTGTATTCTGGCAGTGCACTGTAACAAGACAGATGTAAAAAATAATGATGATACAGTTTTCATGAGTGTTTGTGAAAATACCTGAGATTATGAATTGTGAACTCTCTCTCTCTCTCTCCCTCTCTCTCTAAAACCTGAGATTCTGTCATGAACCATCTCTCTTTTTTTACTCATACATTATTTTGCTCTCACTCTCACACACACACACACACACACACACACACACACACACACACACACACACACACACACACTACATCTTGTCATAGGTGTAGGAGTGGCCACAAGAGTCACATGTACGCATATACTCGTCCTCGTCAGGCATGTACACCTCCTCGCCATACGTGTGTGTGTGCGTCTTGCTGGCTCGTGTGTACAGGCTGCTGCGCACACTCATCCGCAGCTCTGGAGGGGAGGAGGTGGAGGGGATGAGGGCTAGGCATACACACACACACACACACACACACACACACACACACACACACACACACACACACACACACACACACACACACACACACACACACACACACACACACACACAACACACACACACACAACACAACACAATACCAACCTTTCATTTTCTTGTTGTACTTCTTGAGTTTGTTCTTCTGCTTCTGTTCCTCCTTCCTCTGCAGTTCCTCCTCCAGTGCCTCTTCTGACCCCCACACCTCCAGTGCCCTCTTCTCAACCTGTGGGGGGAGGAGGAGAAGAGAGGGAAGGTTACAGAAAGAAATAAAAGGTAAATGTAAGATGCACAGAGTTTCAGAGATAAATAAGAGTAAGAAAGGAAGGGAGGAAGGAAGGAAGATATGCTTGGGAGAAGTGAGAAAACAAGAGGAGACAGAAAAAGAATGAAAGAAAGGAGGTAGAGGAAGGAATAGGAAAAGATATGCTTGGAAGAGAGAGAGAGAGAGAGAGAGAGAGAGAGAGAGAGAGAGAGAGAGAGAGAGAGAGAGAGAGAGAGAGAGAGAGAGAGAGAGAGAGAGAGAGAGAGAGAGAGAGAGAGAGAGAGAGAGAGAGAGAGAGAGAAAGAGAGAGAGAGAGAAAGGTATCACATCTGTCAATCCTTCTCCTCCTCTGGGCACGCTTTGACAGGAAAATTTAGGGAGGGAAAAGAGAGAGAGAGAGAGAGAGAGAGAGAGAGAGAGAGAGAGAGAGAGAGAGAGAGAGAGAGAGAGAGAGAGAGAGAGAGAGAGAGAGAGAGAGAGAGAGAGAGAGAGAGAGAGAGAGAGAGAGAGAGAGAGAGAGAGAGAGAGAGAGAGAGAGAGAGAGAGAGAGAGAGAGAGAGAGAGAGAGAATGGACACTCACAGCACTGTACAGCCTTGTCTCACACCACACAGACACTCACAGCACTGTACAGCCTTGCCCCACACCACACAGACACTCACAGCACTGTACAGCCTTGCCCCACACAGACATTACAACATGAATCTTAATACTACGCATCCAACATATGAGGTAGTGTAGGCCTGGTGGGGTTGAAGTGACAACATTGCTGGATAGGGAAGTCCCACTCTTTACACCTAAAGCATCTTCCTGTTTACATTCCACTATGGTGACGTAAACAAGATAAACAACAGACACATATTTTGAAATGCTCTTTTATGCACACACACACACACACACACACACACACACACACACACACACACACACACACACACACACACAAATGGAGTACCACAAGGGTCTGTATTACCACCAATTATGTTTCAGATTTAAGTAAAATGATATGGAGAAAGGATTAAAAAGCTAGACATTAATATGTTTGCTGATGATGGAAAGCTGCTAGGAGTTCTAAGTAGCCAGGAGGATTGTAAGGAGCTACAGAGAGATTTGCATAAAATTTATACTTGGAGTCTAAAGAGAAAACTTGAATTTAATCCTAAGAAATGTCATGTGATGGAGACAGGGAAAAGTACAAGGAGACTTACAAGGAGACTGAGGAACATACAGTAATGAAAAGTATTAAAGAACAGGATTTGGGGGTGATTATCCAGGACACTGCCACCAGAGAAGCATATAAGTGAGACTTTTGGCTCCACTTTTGGCTCCACATGTAGGATGTTAAGTAACATTTTTGAGTGGCTTTTACATGAACACAGATATGATGAAAAAAATAATTACAATCATGATACGCCCCAAGTTGGAGTGTGGTGCAGTCGTGCGGTCTCCACACAGGAAGTATATAAGGAAACTGGGAAGAATGTTGAGTACAGTAACAAAGATGGTGCCAGAATTCAAGGAAAAGACATGAAGAGCAACTGGAAGAAATGAGATTAATAACACTGGAAGAGAGAAGAGAAAGGGGGAGACTTGATGACAATGTACAAATTAACAAATCATGTGGAAAAGGCAGACACACACGTGTTGAGATGTACAAGGACGAGGGAACAACATGTATGAGAGGACACACAACAAGATCAAGAAGAGTAAATGCCTCGGTGACATCAAGAAATACAGTTTCCGTGCTGAAGCACTGATCGCTGGAACAGTTTACATAAGGAGGTGGTCACAGCTGTACTAGTGTGTCCAAATTTAAAGAAAAACTGGATAACTGCAGATATGGAGACAGGACAAATGAGCTTTATCTTGGACCCTGTACAACACAACTATGTAAACTACACAAATACAGTGCTGGGTAGGGTGTGAGGAGCTGCCAGCTTTACAGGCTTGGTAATGGAGGAATGACTGACTCAGACTAGCAACAGTACAAACTGTCACCATTGCTTCAAAAAGGGAATCAAAGAAAAAGAAGATATCTACTTTAATTTTCTAGATGATGAAGAATTTAAGTGATTGGTATCCACAGTCAATCACCTGGAAAACAAATTATCAGAAGTAAAAGATAAGCTAAAGGAAATATTGAGGAGAAATTAAGAATTAGAGGACAAAATAAATAAAGGAGAGGAAGAAATTAATGAGATATCTGTGCAATAAAATCAAAGTCCAAGGATATTGAGCAAACTGTGTTTCAAAATGAACAGGTCACAAGAAAAGTAAAACAGGAAGCTGAGGCGGCGAACAAAGCAAGTGACATCATAGAAAAAATACCTTGATACAAGAAAATTGAAATTGTCAAAATGTAAAGATGACTCAAGTCAAACCTGTGCTAAGATTATAAAATAAAAAGAAGAGATCAAGCAGACACAAACAGGAAAAATATATATAAAGGAGGAAATAAAAAGCATGATAAGAAACAGCCCCAAGTTTATCAAAGACACAGCAGACAGACATTACTAAATGTGTTGTGTTGCGTTGTTTGGTATAAAAGAAGTAATTATAAACAGCACTGAGGGAAACAAACATGAGCTTGTAAAGGTATCCAAGATTTTAAATGTCATGACTGGAGGAGGAGAACAATTGGCAGTGGAGGAATTGTCAAGGCTTGGAAAGTACTATAAAAAAATAGACCGACCGTCCAAGGTTGTGCTGCAAAACACCTACACGGTGGACACAGTCTTGAGAAACACTACGAACATAAAAGAAAATGGGGAATGGGAAGATATAAATGTCAGCAGAAGCTTGAACAAGGAAGACAAAGTAAAGGTGAAAGAATTGGTAGCTCAACCTGAGAAAAAAATGGTGAAGGGTCAGAGGAAGCAAACACTTGTTTATACAAAGTCTGGGGAATGCAAGTAAACAAAAGATACTTTCACTGGATACAAACCAGGTTCTAAAAAATGTATACAAAAATTAAAATATAAAAATGATGTAGACAAATGTTGATGGTTTGGTACCTAAACTGAATGACCCGAGGACAAAACAACATGGCAAACAACTGACAACACGTGTCACTGAGACAACACATCACTGAGACTGAAGACAGCCTGTGTCACTGAGACAGCCTGTGTCACTGAGGCAACACGTCACTG
Organism: Scylla paramamosain; assembly: GCF_035594125.1. Classification (NCBI taxonomy): domain Eukaryota; kingdom Metazoa; phylum Arthropoda; class Malacostraca; order Decapoda; family Portunidae; genus Scylla; species Scylla paramamosain. Next base: position 2,631,590 of record NC_087199.1, read on the forward strand.
AGACTGAAGACAGCCTGTGTCACTGAGACTGAAGACAGCCTGTGTCACTGAGACTGAAGACAGCCTGTGTCACTGAGACAGCCTGTGTCACTGAGGCAACACATGGGACAAAGCTCAAGCCGTCTTTATCAAATGGTGCGTTAGACTTGAGTGACGGTGAGATGTGGAGAAAAGGCAGAGAACATAAACATGGAGGAGGAGCCATCTTGGTACTGACCAGTGAAGACTTCAAAGTAAAACAAGTTGAGTTAGTAGGTATTGAGACGGCAACACAGGAAAGAGCAATGACGGCAGCAACATTATATACTGTACAACAAGTTGATTTTGATGGCAAACAAGGTTGAGTTAGTAGGTATTGAGACAGCAACACAGCAGAGCAACAATGCCAGCAACATTCTATACTGCACACCTCCAAGGACAACAGCAGCTTGGCAGACGGCACAGCACACCGAGTCACAGCACCTCACTCACCAAGACACAGCGCCTCTGCTTCAAAACATGCAACACAAATCCAAAACACTAATATTACCTGGACATTTTCACTGTGATACACACTGCACTAAATGTAAAGGAAAAAATTCAGGATACCAATGGAGTAATAGATTACTAGCACTTGTACAGGATCAGTCACCAGCACAGCACAGCACAGCACATCATGTAGCACACAGCAGTGAGGGGTAGGCATCAATCAGCTGTCAGTCACCAGCACAGCACATCATGCAGCACACAGCAGTGAGGGGCAGGCATCAATCAGCTGTCAGTCACCAGCACAGCACAGCACAGCACATCATGCAGCACACAGCAGTGAGGGGCAGGCATCAATCAGCCACACTTACTCTTCAGAAGAAAAGCTAATGGAACAGAAAGCAGTGTGTGGCTCCCAGCGCTAGGCAAGCGTGGCAGTGTGGCACTGACGTGGCACTTGGTGTGACACACAATGAACAAACAAGACACCTTCATTACAAACAAGCAAATCATGAACAACTAACAAAATACTTTGATTCAATAAAGCGTGAAGAACAAATGAACATGAAAGACATCAATGATGAGCACTCAAAGCTTTGTGACAATTACAATGAAGGAGTCACAAGATATCCATTATGAACACACAAACACGCCATTCATGAAAGAAACACTTGGACGGTAATTGCACCAGGATGGTAATTGCACCGCTGCAAGAAAAGATCCTTGTGCCCCACACACAGCAGAAATGGGGGAGAAAGAGCCAGTGGGAGGTACAAAAGGGCAAAAAAAGAGCCTTGTTGTGCCACACACACAGCAGACACAGGAGAAAAAGGGTGGCTGGCTGGTTGGTTGGGAGGTACAAAGGTGCAAGAAACAAATGTACAAAGAAGAGAAGCAGAAGAGAAGCACAAATTGAACATGAAAAGGACACAACAAACAAATGTACAGACGAACCCAAGCTGTCCTGTAGTTATGTTAACAGCAAGACTACAGTCAACTAACCCAAGCTGTCCTTTAGTTATGTTAACAGCAAGACTACAGTCAAAGACAAAATTCAGTGTGTGACGGATGAAGGGAAACAAATATTATACTGAGGAAGAAATATGTCACATACTAAACAAAAAACTGCAATCAATATTTACAAATGAAAAAAAATTTCTGGAAGAGCAAAACACAGAAAAAGAAACACAGGATAACTTTGTAATGAGTTGTGAAGAAACAGAAGGTGAGACGAAGGCACTGCACAAACACAGAGCTGTGGGTCCTGCTGGCACCTCCTGCCGGCTGCTGAAGGAAGGTGCACAACAACTGAGTGAGCCACTGACATATCAACACAACATTCCCTAAGGCAGGGGAGGCCACCACAACGCTGGATAAGAGCAGACATTGCGCTGTACCGCTTTTAAGACAGGAAACAGACAGAACACTCTCAACTATAGGCCAGTTTGTCTAACTGGTGCAGTGTGCAGTCATGGAAAGAATATTAAGGAGGAACTGGCTAGATCGCATAGAAGGTAACAAATGGAAGGGTCAATAGTATTTAGAAAAAAGCCTCTGACAGGGTTCCTCATCAGAGGCTTATCTGGAAAATAAAAATCTCTGGAGATGCTCAAGGAAATTTATTAAAATGGATGGAAATTTTTTAAAGGAGAGGAAGATGAGAACAACATTGTGCGGCAAATGATGTACTTGGAAGGCTGTAACCAGTGGAGCTCCCCAAGGCACTGTATCAGCACCAATTATGTCCCTGATTTATGTCAACGACATGCCTGAGGTGGCTGCTGAGGGGAGCGACACGAACGTGTTTGATGACGACGCCAAAATTCAAAGAACTGTAAATGATGAATACTGGTGCAGAGAGCTGCAAGGTGACCTGAACACTGGTGCAGAGAGCTGCAAGGTGACCTGAACACTGGTGCAGAGAGCTGCAAGGTGACCTGAACACTGGTGCAGAGAGCTGCAAGGTGACCTGAATACTGGTGCAGAGAGCTGCAAGGTGACCTGAACACTGGTGCAGAGAGCTGCAAGGTGACCTGAATACTGGTGCAGAGAGCTGCAAGGTGATCTTCACAAGCTGAACCAGTGCAGTGATAAATGCCACATGGAATTTAATGCAGATAAATGTCACACTCTGAATTCTGGAGGAAGTGAGGCAAGACAACAATGGAAATAAAAATTAGGGAATGAAAAATGAAAAGTGTCAGAGAGAGAGAGAGAGAGAGAGAGAGAGAGAGAGAGAGAGAGAGAGAGAGAGAGAGAGAGAGAGAGAGAGAGAGAGAGAGAGAGAGAGAGAGAGAGAGAGAGAGAGAGAGAGAGAGAGAGAGAGAGAGAGAGAGAGAGAGAGAGAGAGAGAGAGAGAGAGAGAGAGAGAGAGAGAGAGAGATTTTGGTGTGACGATAAATAATAAGGTAACTCTGGACAGCCACAGAGACAGTGCGGTGGGAAGTGTGTGCGGCCTGCTGGCAAGCGTGAGAACAGTGCGTCCACGTGCACAGGTGAAGAGATGACAAGGAAATGTACACCACCACTCACAAGACCCACATTACAAGACAGCAGTGACGGTGAGGAACCCACGGTTAAAACAACACGTTTCCAGACTGGACAAAGCTGAAGGGGCAGCATCAAGAATGGCAGCTTCCCTTTGAGGGTCAAGCCAGGAAGAAAGATCTGAAAGCTGAATTTACCCAAGCAAGAGGAAAGAAGCACAAGAGGAGACGCGATTGTCGCGTACAAATGTTTGACGCAACAAGAAAAGACCGACACAACCAATTTGTTTACAAGAGGAAGTGAAACACTAAGAGGACACAAAATGAAACAGAAAAACAAGCGGAGACAAAGACATGCAACAATACAGTTTTACAAATACAGCAATACATCTGTGCAATTCACTGCCTCAACAGTAGTGTTGCAAACACTACACACAAACTGAAAGAAAGATATGATAATTGGTCACTGAAAGACGGACATTACCAGCGTGACTCAACCCTCTAAAAAAATACAAATAGGTAAACACAAATAGTTAAATACACCTCTCTCCTTCTCAATCCCACACAAGCACACCTCTCTCTTTCCTTCCCTCTCTCACCCATTCTCACTCCCTTTCACACACAAACACCCTTTTCTCTCCCATCTCACTCTCACACACACACACACACACACACACACACACACCCTCCCCTCTCTCTCTCACCTGCAGTTTGAGGTACAGCTTCATGTCACCCCAGGCCGAGTTGTGAGGGTTGGCACGCACAATGTATCTCAGCGGCGGCTCCCTCTTGTCCATGTCCACATCCTTCAGCAGGTACTCCTGACGCGCATCTGTCCGTGTGATCAGTGTGTGCGCCTCCTCTGGGTCCCTGTGAGTGCATGTCTGAGGTTAGTGTGTATGAGGGTGAAGGGTGGAGGACAAAAAGATCCTTAGAAGAACAAAATGAAGAAATCATAGGAAACGACAAACAAGAAGAGAAAGACAATATTCAGCCACAAAAATTATATAAAAAACACAATTGAACAGCAAAAAGCAAGAGTGTGTGTGTGTGTGTGTGTGTGTGTTGAGGGTTTTAAGTGTTATTTGTGTGGTTTTGAAGTATTTTTTATGAGGTATATGTGTTTCTGGTTTTCCTTTTAGTGTGTGTATTTTTTTGTGTTGCCTTTCTTCTGTATTTTCAGTGTGTGATTGGAGTGCGTGTGCCTCTGCCATCTCCCTGTGTGCATATGTGCATTTGGGCATACAGAGGGGCTCAGTAATTGTGGGACTGGAGGGAAGACAGGAAGAGCAGAGGCAGCCGTCACACTCCCTGTCCTGCAGCTCACATGCCTCTTCTGGCCGAGAGACAGAGGACCGAGCAACTCACTTTTTACAAGGCATGCGTGTTGTTAACTTACCGTTCCTGTGTCTGTGTTCAATTGCCTGCAGCCTTTCTTTCTGACAGCTGCCTTTGGTGTTCCTGTCTTCCAGCCTTACAATTACTGGGCCCCTCTCAAACAAGCCCCATGTGAGTTGCCATGTGTGATATTTTGCCACTTTAATGCCTCCCAGGGCAGTGAATCAAGCATCAAGGCTGTGGACACACTGTCATGTACTTTTTTTTTTTTTTAGCCACTGTGAGACTCCATTCAGGGTACATGTGCAAAGTATACTATGAAATGTAAATGGATTAAATGGATGTTGTATTTAGAATTGTGCCATCTGTAAGTTATTGCACTTCAAACAGGCAAACAAAAACATCCTAAAAACCAGGAACATCTGAAATTCGCAACACTTTTGGTCCTAAGAATTTTCAATATAGGACTCAACTGTACTACTACTACTACTACTACTACTACTGTTACTACTACTACAACACTTATCCTTTAATTTTCAATAACTCTCTTGACATTTCTTTTGGGACTGGTATCTCAGTTTCATGTCTCTCTCAACCCTACATATCCTGCCCTTTCTCTCTCTCTCTCTCTCTCTCTCTCTCTCTCTCTCTCTCTCTCTCTCTCTCTCTCACACACACACACACACACACACCTCTCCCTCTCAACCCTACACAAGCACACCTCTCTCTTTCCTTCCCTCTCTCTCACTTCTCACCCATTTTCACTCCCTTTCACACATAAATACACCCTTTCCTCTCCCCTCTTTCACTCACACACACACACACACACACACACACACACACACACACACACACACACACACACACACACATCCCTCTCTCCCTCTCAACCAGTGACCTCCTTACATAAAAAAAACTTACTACTACTACTACTACTACTACTACTACTACTACTACCACCACACCAAAATCTGCAACAGTTTCAGTCCCAGGAATTTCAGATGAAGGATTCTTAACACCACCACCACCACCAGCACACCTGCACTGGTCGCACACCGGGTGGCCGAAGTGGTCAAGGAGGTAAGAGGTGTGGAAGATACGCTCACAGCTCCCACACACCGGCCTGTCCTCCTCCTCCAGGAACGGAGCAGGATCTGACACCAACTGCATCTGTGGGGGAGTGTGTGGCTGAGTTAGTGTGGCCAGAGAGAGAGAGAGAGAGAGAGAGAGAGAGAGAGAGAGAGAGAGAGAGAGAGAGAGAGAGAGAGAGAGAGAGAGAGAGAGAGAGAGAGAGAGAGAGAGAGAGAGAGAGAGAGAGAGAGAGAGAGAGAGAGATATGCATGGATGAGAACTGTGAGAAAGAGGAGACAGACATAAAAAGGAAGGAAGTAAGGAAGGAAGGAAGGAAGGAAGGAAGGAAGGAAGGAAGGAAATACACAAAGAAAGAAAAATAGTAAAGAATATGCGAAGGAAAGAATAAAAAGAATAATAAATGTGTTTTATTTATCATTCTCTGTATTCATTAATTTATTCATTTCTATTACAGCAGAGAGAGAGAGAGAGAGAGAGAGAGAGAGAGAGAGAGAGAGAGAGAGAGAGAGAGAGAGAGAGAGAGAGAGAGAGAGAGAGAGAGAGAGAGAGAGAGAGAGAGAGAGAGAGAGAGAGAGAGAGAGAGAGAGAGAGAGAGAGAGAGAGTGGTGCAGGCAGTGAAGCAGAGTGGCCAGGAAACGTTACTCGCGCTGAGAAACGTTGCTTGGCAGCTTCAGCAGCCTGCTTCACGCCAGAGGCTGGCCGAGCCCCGACCGGTAACCCCTATAGTGCCGCCAGCTTCCCGATTCCCCTGGCCCCTTGCCCCTCACCCCTATGGCTTCCAGTATGGAGCAGCTCCCCAATACTATCCAGCGATGTCACAAGCCGCCCAATAGTGAACTTAAGATAGTGTCAGCCAACGTGAGAGGCTTCCATACGAACATTGGTGAGCTCACTCACAGTGTTATCATTAAGAATAATGTAGATTTAGTGTTCGTGTGTGAGACCTTTCTCGATTCCAAGGTGCCAGATAATTACGCCCCGAGTTAAAGGGGTATTCGGCCTGGGTAAGGAAAGACCGCTCTACACAAGGCGGGGGCGTGGCCTTCTGCTACAAAGAGACGGTCAGTGCTCAGGTGGTAGAGCCTCCCACGCCTGTGCCCGGGGAACTTGAGCTCCTGGCATTAAAAATAACGGACAGTAACGGGAAAGGTCTGTTGTGTGTGGGCTGCTATCGGCCTCCATCGCAGGGAACAGTGTTGCTAGACTACCTGTCAGAAAACTTAGACACTTTCATGACGGCCAGTCAGTGTGACAGTGTAGTAGTGATTGGCGACCTGAACCAGCACACGGTGAGAGACGCTTTTAACTCCCTACTGGTTGTGCACGACATGCATAATTATGTCACCTTCCCCACGCACAGGTCTGGGTCATCCCTGGACCCAGTAGTGACGGACCTCCCTCCCCACACAGTACAGTGTTATCCACTCGACTTTGTGGGCACCTCAGACCACGTGGCTGTCCTCACCAGGATACAATTCAGGACACCACGAGAGGAGAGCTTTACCCGCACCCTCTGGAGGTGGGAGGCCGCCGACTGGGATGCCCTCCGTGCCGCCCTGAAGACCACAGACTGGGGAGACGTGCTGCATGGCGACGCTAACCAGCAGGTGAGGCGGCTCACCCAGCTGCTCCACGCCCTGCAGGCCTGCTGGGTGCCGCACTCGGACCACAAAACCAAGGCATCAGACCAGCCCTGGTTTGGCCCTGCGTGCCGCTCTGCCTCTGATGCCAAGCACCGAGCCTGGCGTGCTCTTAAGAGACACCCCACTGCCAGGAACAGGTTAAGGCACCGAGAGGCAACAATACACATGAATACCACGCAAACATGGGCAGTGGAGCAGTGGAAAGCTAACCTCAAGAGTAAGCTAAGAGGAGGCCAGGTTGGTTGTAAACAGTGGTGGAGCCTTGTCAAGGACCAGCAGGGTGAGTCGCGGGGCACTTCCATCCCTGCACTCCACCGGGCAGACGGCAGCATTGCCCACACTGCTCGTGACAAAGCGGACCTCCTGGCCAAGCACTTCGCCGAAAAAATGTGCATCCCCGACCCTGAAAGACCATCTCCGCTACTCCCTCAAATCGTGAAAGAAACACTAGAGACAGTGAACACAAATGAAGAGGAAGTGAAAGTGATACTCGCAAACTTGGACGAGAAAAAAGCGGTGGCGCCACAGGACATTAGTCCCCGCGTACTCCGACAGTGTGCTGCGGAGCTGGCGCGCCCACTCGCTTCACTCTTTAACCACTGCCTCAGCAACGCCACATGGCCTGAAATGTGGAAGGGGAGTAGTGTGGTGCCTCTGCACAAAAAAAATGCAAAGACAGAGGCAAAAAACTACAGACCCGTGTCCCTGCTGCCTGTGCTGAGCAAAGTGCTGGAAACTGTTGTGGCCTCGAGAGTCACGCGGCACCTCGAGAGGCACCACCTGCTGAGCAACAGACAGTTTGGGTTCAGGCAGGGGAGGTCGGCGGCAGACCTGCACCTGCTCCTCTCGACGGAGTGGAGTGGGGCCTTGGACCAAGGGAAGACCACGGCTGTCGTGGCTCTTGACATCGAGGGGGCGTTCGACAAAGTGTGGCACGCAGCCCTCACCACAAAGCTCCGTGCTATAGGCGTGGACGGGGCTCTCCTCCAGCTCTTTGAGAATTACTTGAGAGACAGACATCTCAAAGTAATCATCAATGGGCGGGAATCAAATCCACAGCCCATAAGGGCAGGTGTTCCTCAAGGGAGCTGCCTCGGCCCTTTGCTGTGGAATGTGTATGTCAATGATCTGATGCACCTCGTTCCTACCGCGAAGGCGTTTGCAGATGACATAACACTATCCCACAGCTACGGACTGGAGGAGGAAGCTGCAGCCAACCACGACATCAACGCCACCCTGAGCCGTGTTGCAGCCTGGGGAAGGAAGTGGCAAGTAAAGTTTGCCGCTCACAAAACCCAGCAGCTCACTATCAACAGGACAAGTAGAGCCCCGCGCCTCACCTTCAACGGGGAGACACTGACGCCGCGGGATGAGGTGGAGGTGCTGGGGGTCACTTACGACCGTAAGTTGACCTTCAGAACCCACGTGGAGCGACTCGCCAGAGAGGCCTCAGGGAAGCTGGCATCCCTGAGGAGAATCTCCTACCTCCTTGACGCCAAGGGACTGGAGTTACTCTACAAGGCGCAGGTCCGCTCCTCCTTGGAGTACGCGTGCCTGGCCTGGGGCGGCGAGGCAAACAAGCACCTAGCTCTCCTGGACAAGGTGCAGGACCGAGCGGCGAGACTCATCAGGAACAGTGAGCTCAGCCTTCAGCCTGCACTGCACACCCTCCTGCACCGACGAGACGTGGCGGGGCCTCACCGTCATGTTCAAGGTGCAACAGCAACGGGTGCCACACCTACAGGCTCTCCGGCAGCCTGCCCGACATGCCGAAGTCACCACCAGAGCTGTCACACGTGCCCCTGGGGAGCTGCACCAGCCCAGGTGCAGAACGTGGCACCATCAAAGACAGTTTCTGAACACATACATTGGCTGGTGGAACGAGTTTGTTACAGTGCAGCCAAGTGTTGAGGGCTGGACCAGGCAGCAGTTCAAGACTGCAGTGAATGTGTGGTTGCAACAGACAAACAGAGAGAGGCTTTCAGATAGAAGGCATTAACAGTGACTTCTTTAGCCTAAATTGTTGTATGAAATATGTAAAGTATATGTACTACAACTCTGTAAACACATATGTAGATTTGTATAAATAAAAAAAAAAAAAAAGAGAGAGAGAGAGAGAGAGAGAGAGAGAGAGAGAGAGAGAGAGAGAGAGAGAGAGAGAGAGAGAGAGAGAGAGAGAGAGAGAGAGAGAGAGAGAGAGAGAGAGAGAGAGAGAGAGCAGATCAAGAACAAAGAGAATAAAAGGCAAGAAAAATGAGAAAAACAAGAAAGATGGTGATGATGATAAAGAAGAAAAGGAGAAGAAAGAAGAAGAAAAGAAGAACAAGAACAACAAGAAAAAGAAGAAGAAAGACAAGGAAGAGAGAAACCAAACCAAACAAAAACAAACAAACAAAAACACACTCACCGCTGCCATTATATCTTCCTTACTCACTCCTCCTTCTCCTCCTTCCTCCTCCTCCTCAATGAAGAACCCTCCTCCAGAATCTACCATTTTTGTGTTGTTTATCCGAACCACTTTCTTCTCCACCTTCTCCCTGTAATAGTAGTAGTAGTAGTAGTAGTAGTAGTAGTAGTAGTAGCAGTGAAAATATAAATACTTTCATATATATTTCATGTTTAATTAGGATCTCTCTCTCTCTCTCTCTCTGCACGCACACTACCTCTCCCTCTCTAAAATAAACATTGCAAATATCTTTCACACCTCTCTCTCTCTATACACACACTGCACCTCAATATCTCTCTCTCTCTCTCTCTCTCTCTCTCTCTCTCTCTCTCACCTCTCAGCCATGTAGTAAGGGTTCCTCTTGTTTGCTTTCTCTCTCCTCTTAACCAAAGCCTCCTGTCTCTTCTGTTCCACTAAAGCTTTCTGTGCAGGGGTCAGCTTCACTCTCCCACTCTCCCTCTCCTCCATGTCATCTATCTCCCTAGCTTCGTCATCTATCTCCCTAGCTTCAATCTCCAGCTTTATTTTCTCCTCTTCATCAATCTCTCGCTCAATTTCAGTCAGTGTTTCTTGGTCCATCTCTTGCTGCGTTTTGTGTTTGTTGTTCGTCTCCCTCTTGCTTTCTTTGTTCTGGTTTTTATTTTCTTCTTTATTTTCCTTTTTCTTGTTTTTCTTTTCCTTCGTCTTGTCCTCCTCCTCCTCCTCCTTCTCCTCAGATTCTTTCTTTATCTTCTTTACTTGTCTTATTCCTCCTCTTCCTCTTCCTCTTCCTCTTCTCCCTCTTCCTCTTTGGACTTCTTCAATTTCTTCTTCCTCCTCCTCTTCCTCTTCTATTACCTTCTTGACTTTTCTTCTTCCTTGCTTTCTTCCTCTTCCCTCCTCCTCCTCTTCTTCCTCTCTAATCTTCTTAACTTGTCTTCTTTGCCCTCTTCCTCCATCCTCCTCGTCTTCCTTAACCTCCTTCACTCCTCCTCTTCCTCTTCCTCCTCTCTTGTTCTCCATTTTCTTTGTCGCAGGGTTGGGGACCACAGGGGGGGTGTGGGGGGTCGGAGGGGGAGGTTCTGGGATTTCCGGGCCAGGGGGGAGAGTGGGGGAGGGGGGGTCATCAATGTCTGAGTCGGAATCATCAAAAATGCTTCGTTTTCTTTGTGCTGTGGCAGACATTTTTGTTTGTTTGTTTTTTTCTACTTTTTCTTCATCTTTTTTTCTTCTTGTTCTTTTTTTGTTTTACTGTTTTTATTTATACTATTTCTTCTTTCTTCTTTTTTTTGTTTCAGTTTATAATAAGCCTCCTTTTTCTATCCTTTCAATTCTTCTTTTCCTTTTTTTCTTCCTATTCTTCTTCTCTTCCTCCTCCTCCTTTTTTTTTTCCACTACTTTCAATTTCTATTTCTGGTTCTTTTTTTTTTCTTTTATTCCTCCTCTTCCTCCTCCTTGATCTTCTTTCTCCTCTTCTGCTCTTCACTTCTTTGTGGTCTTGTGGCTGAGGAAGAGGACAAGAGTTAATTCTGTGGGCTATGAAAAATTTTCTTTTTTTTAACTGTTGAAGGAAAAAATATCTTTCCATTGCATTGAGTGAAAATTCTGTCTTTCTAACGGCACTGTGTATAAAAATAATTTTCTTACTAACTCTGTGATAAATTTTTGTTCCTCCCTGCACGCTCCTGAAAAAATGTTGTAACTTTATGATTCCAGTGTAAAAAAGTGCTATAAATCTGATCTTCACTCTAATATACTTTCTTTATTACTACTACTACTACTATTGCTGCTACTACTACCACTACACTTTCTTCCCCTCATTCACAACACACAAAGTTATGAATATGCTGGGAAGACTTTATGGTGTGAAGGTGAGGGAGGAAACACCTAAACTTGTCTAGTCTTTCAAAGCTCTGTTGACTCACCATTGACAACCTGATTACTGAGTCTATTCCAGTCACCCACAAAACTAAACTAAACTAACCAAATGAAACCTAACCTAACTGACCAAACCTAACCACATCAAACCTAACTAATCTTAACCTAACCCACCAAACCTAATCTTAAAAAACATACAGGAAATAATAGATTAACACACACACACACACACACACACACACACACACTAAATAACAAGTAACCACAAGACACAAATATACTGCAAAATACCAAAAACTAACAAACAAAACACGCAACATTTTCAGATGAAACAACATTTTTCTGTTAGATTTTGATGTGTTTTGAATGAATCCAGCAACTCTTCTGCCACAAATCAAGTTTTTTCTTACATCCCCCTGCACCCCCACACACACATGTAAACAAGCAGAAATAAAAAAAAAAAATACTGCGTGTGCAGAAACATTCACAAGTGATGGCGACTCAGCTCTCGGCCCAAAATGAAGGACAAGACGTGCAGTGCGCGGCAAGGTACGGTCACTGCTGAGCAGTTTCCATGCGAGAAACATCAGAGGACTTTACCCACAGAATAATCAGTGTAAAGTTCCCATGCTGGAAGAAATCATTCAAGAAGAGTGGGTGCTCTCTGTAGCACTCACAGAAACACACTTAAATGAGAACATCCTAGATGCAGATATTGCAATGCTAAATTTTAGCTCTTCAGAGCAAACAGAATAGACAGAAATCATGGTGATGTAGCTATCTACCCCAAGGAAGTCTTGGCAGCAAATACAGAAACACTTATATTGTTCTCAAGTGGCACAACAGAAATACTGGCAGTGTACATAAGGAAACCCAATGTAGTCCTGGTGACCTTATACCAGCCTCCAAATAAATCTGATGAAAGGTTCACGGAAGTCCCAACAATATTATGGCCACTGTTGCCTAACTTACCAACTCCTGACACAGAAGTCATCATTATGAGGGATTTCAAAGTTCCCTGTATATCACAGCCCTTGATGAACACCACTGGAGAATTCAGGGAAGAGAAACAACAAGCAAAGGAACTAATTTCCATCACTGAAAGTTGTTTTTTGACGCAGTTCAATGAAGAATCAACTAGAGGAAATAATACCTTGGACCTGAAGCTGAGTAACAACTCTGAGCTAGTCCACTCTTGTGAAACCATCCAAACAACTCTGTCGGACCACTGCCCCAGTAAAGTGTCTTCCAACAGCTTCTCTGCACCTTCAAGGCTGCAGGCAGCAGTGAGCCAGAGTGTGACTTCTTTCCTCTCTGACCTCAATTTCTACAGCAATGAAACAGAATGGGAAAATCTAGGAAGGGAGCTTGAAGCTCACTGGCCAGCACTCTTCAGAGAGAACACAACCAAAGCTCTCAAGACCTTCCTGACAAGATGCCTGGAGATCTGCACAAATAATGCACCCCACAAAAACACTTGAGAACAGCAAGGTGGAAAAACACATCAGTGGGGACAGAAAAGTATTAATGAGGAAAAGTCTAAAACAAAAGCCAAGCTGAAAAGGACACTACAGACCCACACCTATCACCAAACTGCAAAAGATGCTTGAAGAAATTGAGAGGAAGCTCATTCTGTCACATGAAGAAGAAATCGAGAAGAACTGCAAGCAGCTGGGCACATCCAAGAACACAAATTCTTCTATGCCTACGCCAAAAAGAAATTGAAAAATGTGTCAACAATAGATCCACTAAAAAAAAAAAAAAAAAAAAAAAAAAAAAAAAAAAACAGAGAACTCGAGAGTGACCCAAGGACAACTGCAGAGGTGCTCAGGAAACAGTACAAAGACGCCTTCAGTCCACCAAACAAGAACCAAAAAATCAACAACCCAGCCTCCTTCTTTGCTGAATCTCCAGAGGCAGAGTACCTGCTGACATCAGTGGCAATAACAACTGATGACATAACTGCAGCCATTGACAAGACACCACCAAACTCAGCTGCACGGCCAGATGGTTTCCATGCATAGTAGTTAAAACACTGTAAATAGTGATTAGCACTACCACTGAAGCTATGTGACAAATCCCTCACAGCTGGCTCTGTGACACAGCTACTTATGTCTGCCATTATCATGCCCATATACAAAGGAGGCAGCAAAGGCTTGGCAAAGAACTACAGACCAGTGGTACTAACATTTCTCTTAATAAAAATAATGGAAAGATCAATCCAGTCCAAACTTGTTAGCCATACGGATGACATTACAGCTTTCAGTGGAGGTCAACGTGGGTTCAGAAAGGGTCAATCTTGCCTCTCACAGGAAAGTTTAGCAGGACATACAAGGTGATAATGGGGATGTCATACACCTTCACTTTGCCAAACCCTTTAATAAAGTTGACCATGGAATCCTCCTATGCAAGATCAAAGCCCTTCAGATGTGTACTAAACTAGGAGAATGGTTGCACGACTTCCTCACAAACAGAGAACAACGCGTAACTGTCCAAGGGGAGCCAGCAGTGTTGTTAGTGGTGTCCCACAGGGCTCAGTCTTGGGCCTTCTGCTTTTCCTCATTATGATAGGAGACACAGATCAGAACCTGACACACTCAACACCAACACCTTTTGAAGATGATAACAGGGTAAAAAAAAAAAAAAAAAAACTGCTCACAAGATGCCCACTTACTACAGCAACACCTAGGCAGGATCCTAAAATGGACATAAAATAATAACATGTCCCTCAACAGAGAGAAGTTTGAGCTTTTCAGTATGGACATGAGGAAGCAATGAAAAGCTCAACATCACACTATTGCAGCCAACAAGAAACAGAAGCCAGGAAGTTAATAAAAGATCTGTGTGTGGGTATGAGCAACAATACCACCTTCTCTGACCACATCACTAAAATAACAGCCACAGCAAGAGTTGTCAGGCTGGATCCTAAGGACATTCCATACTAGAAGTGAAGTTTGGTGTATCCATGTTTGGAGTGCTGTTGTCAGCTCTGGTCGCTAAGCAAAATATCTGAAATCAATGCTCTTGAAGCTTCCAAAGAACATTTACAAGCAAGATACAGGGAATTCAACATCTCAACTACTGGAAAAGAATCAAGAAACTGCAACTATTTTCACTACAGAGACGAAGGGAGACACGTACCATAATCTCTGTCAGGAAGGTTCTGGAGGACAGGGCACCTAACAAACCTGCAGGAACAAACCCACACAAGGAGAAGAAGACTATGGTTCGTGAGGGCCACTCCTGCACCATCTCCTACAACTCAATCACTGCCGCACCACAGTTTTACCTACAGAAGGGCCAGACTTTTTAACTACATCCCTGAGAAACACAGAAATATGAGAGGCGTGTCACGCGTCACCTTCAAGCGCCACTTGGGTGTACGGCAGGCCAACACTCCACACCACCACCACCACGATACCCAGACTCCAACTCCAATAGTCTACTACACTGGACCATGGAGGACACGGAGATGTCTGGTTGAGGTGGAGAGCCATTTCAGCTGCGTCACTAACTGACGGAATACTTCAAAGATGTCTGAGAAACAACCCAAAAATCAACCTTGTATAAGAGGCTCAAATGGTAAACAATCTCACATATATCTCTCCTTTACCTTTATCTCGCCGTGTCTCTCCTCCCTCTCATCTCTCAAGCCTTCTCTGGTCACCTCTCGTCCTTCTGCCTCCGTCAGTGAGCCGTCAGAAGGAAGGGGCGAGGAGAAAACTTGATAAATATGAGGAGAAGCGCGAGCTGTGAGTAAGACACGGTCTGTGTTGATGATTCGGCGAGGCACAAATTTCGGCGCCTTGTTGCTGTTTTTTTTTTTTTTTTTTTTTTTTTTCATTTTATTTTGGGTGTTTTCTTTGTTATTATTGAATGTTGATATTTCATATTTTGATTCATTTATTGAACTTTTCTCGGTTATTTTATTACGGTATCTTGAAAGTGTCTTCTTCATTTCTCGTAAGGGCTTAGATTTTTAGTTCCTCGGAGCTCCACCCACTTGACCACTGAAGAACAGAGCAGCAGTTACCTGGTGTGCTGCTTAAGGAAAAAAAAAAATGTGTAGTTCATTGGCAATATGTCCCTCACAGAGACCGCAGCAACCTTAACCACTCGCTCCTTGAAGTTTATGTTATTTAAAAGTTAATAGCTGGTCTTCCAGGCCTTGTGATTTGTCAATTGAATAAAAGTAATTGCCTTTTTTTCTGATCGAAGGAAACATATAGGGAGACACTGGTTATTCTTGTTTAATGGTTGTTACATTTAAAGAACAGGCATATAATAATATTCCGTAGTCTGGTTAAGACATTCCGGGTCAAAATAATGCCTGACGTTGGCCAAATATAACAAGTAAAACTTGCTGCATGGTACTGTAGTGTTGCGACTGGCGGAGAGGGAGGCTGACGTTGGTAATACTGTGCCGCCGGGTAGTGAAGATAGGCACTGGCAATGCTGCATGAGCTGCTAGCGGAGGCAGCTTGAATAAACTGATCAAGTGGCGCGGAAGGTGATCGCTCCAGAGACCTGCAGCGTGCTGGCCAATCACGGAGGGGCCGATATTATATAAGGTGCTGCGGCGGCCCCCAAAAGAGAGAGAGAGAACTCCCGTTTCCCGCCTACGCCACACTGCGGCGCCAAATTGAAGAGAAGCCAAGAAAAGGAGAGAGAGAGAGAGAGAGAGCGCCCGTTCCCTGCCTGTGCAACACCTATGCCGACAGTCTGTAGCGTGCTGTCTGTGTGTGATGCTACGACGCTATTCGCCCGCTGCTGCCACGGCGTGACTGCGCCCCAGGGCATGGTGTAAGGTTTATGTGCCCTGGCAGACTAACACAGTGACTACTTGACACTGAGGTGTGTGTGTGTGTGTGTGTGTGTGTGTGTGTGTGACACACCTGCGTGGTCTGCTACGACGTGAACCACACTACGGGGTCACAGCTCGTACACAGCGTCGCACAGCTGCCTCCTCCGGTGGCGTGCTACTCTGTACAGTGCTGCTGTTCTGCGAGGTAGGACATGCTATCCAGCGGCTGAGTGAGGCGGTGGTGTGATTCTTACTTATACTGTAGCGTGTTAGTGTGCCTCGTGTCGTAGTGCTTTGTGCGAGCAATAAAGACAGGAGTGCTAGTGAGGCTGTTTTGTTGCCCTTCCCGCCTCTCAGTAGTCTGCTGAGTCCAGACAGGTGCCACGTATGCGTGCCTCGCCTACACTAGCCAAACCAACCCGACCACGACAACAATGGTGGATTCCTGTTGTGTGTGCCGACCGCCTTGGGCTGCTGCAATGGTAAGTGTGTACCTGAAGGCGCCTGAAGGCCGGAAGGGGCGTGCACAACAGTACATACAGTAATTTTGAAATGAAATGTCAAAGCGTCTCTTTGCTGGTACTGTCACACTATCTGCGTGTTTTGAGTGTGTTCCATCTCTTAGGTATTTCTTTATTATCCTAGTTTGTCTAGACAGATTGCAAATATTAAAATATAATGAAATATGGTGTATTATTAGCGCTTATGGAGCAACTGTGATGCAGGGAGCACATCTAGCAGCTGTTCAGGTCACAGGTCATTCACAGAGGCGAGAGCGTGGCCCCTCGCTTTCCCTTTCCCTTGTTCATGTGTGTTGTCGCTTTGCAGTCTTGGTACTCTCTCTCCCTCACTCCTACACCTCACCTGTCATCACTGCCAGGTGACACTTAACTGCACCAATTCCAGCTTGCAAAATATAAGTACAGTCATGCAGATTATCAGTACTGGTAAGGATAATTGCTATTTATACATACATACACTCACAGAACTACAATTAAACAGTACAGTATAACAATTATTCCATGGTTAGCTAACCTTTACACACACACACACACACACGAACACCCTCATAACCCCAGGGCCTCAGAGGTGATGTATAGGCTTGTGTCAGCTCTCCTTCCATTAGCGCTGCTGATAAGGGCGCCAGCCTGTAAACAACGAACCACACAACGCCGCAAGCTAGATCACCCACTATGTATGTACCCACACATGTACTCATACGAGGCTGCCTCATAATACACCTTCGTATAATATATATATATATATATATATATATATATATATATATATATATATATATATATATATATATATATATATATATATATATATATATAAGTGGAGCACATTCCGACCCTCATCCCTTTTGCAGAGATCTCCACTCTTGGAGACTTCAATGTTCACCACCAGCTTTGGCTTTCCTCTCCCTTCACTGACCATCCTGGTGAACTAGCCTACAACTTTGCTATCCTCCATGACCAACACCCTACTCGTATTCCTGACTGTCTTGGAGATACGCCCAACATTCTTGACCTTTTCCTGACCTCTAATCCTTCTGCTTATGCTGTCACCCTTTCTTCTCCGTTGGGCTCCTCTGATCACAATCTCATATCTTTATCTTGTCCTATCACTGCAATCCCTCCTCAGGATCCCCCTAAGCGAAGGTGCCTCTGGCGTTTTGCCTCTGCTAGTTGGGGGGACCTGAGGAGGTATTTTGCTGATTTTCCTTGGAATGACTACTGCTTCCGTGTCAGAGACCCGTCTTTGTGTGCTGAGCGCATAACAGAGGTGATAGTGTCTGGCACGGAGGCGTACATTCCTCACTCTTTTTCTCGTCCTAAACCTTCTAAACCTTGGTTTAACACAGCTTGTTCTCGTGCTATACATGATAGAGAGGTGGCCCACAAAAGGTACTTAAGCCTTCCATCACCAGAATCTCATGCACTTTATATTTCTGCCCGGAACCATGCCAAGTCTGTTCTCCAACTAGCCAAAAACTCCTTCATTAACAGAAAATGTCAAAACCTTTCAAGATCTAACTCCCCTCGTGATTTCTGGCATCTAGCCAAAAATATCTCCAATAACTTTGCTTCTTCTTCTTTCCCTCCTCTACTTCAACCAGATGGCACCACTGCTATCACATCTATTTCTAAAGCTGAACTCTTTGCTCAAACCTTTGCTAAAAACTCTACCATGGACGATTCTGGGCTTGTTTCTCCCTCTCCTCCACCCTCTGACTACTTCATGCCACCTATTAAAATTCTTCGCAATGATGTTTTCCATGCCCTTGCTGGCCTAAACCCTCGGAAGGCTTGTGGACCTGATGGGGTCCCTCCTATTGTTCTCCGAAACTGTGCCTCCGTGCTTGCACCTTGCCTAGTCAAACTCTTTCAGCTCTGTCTGTCAACATTTACCTTTCCTTCTTGCTGGAAGTTTGCCTACATTCAACCTGTTCCTAAAAAGGGTGACCGTTCTAATCCCTCAAACTACCGTCCTATTGCTTTAATTTCCTGCCTATCTAAAGTTTTTGAATCTATCCTCAACAGGAAGATTCTTAAACATCTATCACTTCACAACCTTCTATCTGATCGCCAGTATGGGTTCCGTCAAGGCCGCTCTACTGGTGATCTTCTGGCTTTCCTTACTGAGTCTTGGTCATCCTCTTTTAGAGACTTTGGTGAAACTTTTGCTGTTGCCTTGGACATATCAAAAGCTTCTCTCACCCCTATTCTGTCCACCTCTCTAACACAAGAGTTAACCAGTATTCTCAATCATTCATCCCTTTCTCTGGTAAACTCTGGAACTCCCTGCCTGCTTCTGTATTTCCACCTTCCTATGACTTGAATTCCTTCAAGAGGAAGGTTTCAAGACACTTATCCACCAATTTTTGACCACTGCTTTGACCCTTTTATGGGACTGGCATTTCAGTGGGCATTTTTTTTTATTAGATTTTTGTTGCCCTTGGCCAGTGTCCCTCCTACATAAAAAAAAAAAAAAAAAATCCCTCATCCCTTAGGAATGGATGTGACTCTACCTGTCAGGCTGAAGTGCCAGGGTCCACACTGGAATGGGCCGAGAGAACAGAGCCCTCTGGTAGTTCAGTCGTTTGCACCAAACCCTCGGGTTCAGATTTCCCGAGGGAGGATGATGACGAGTGATGTAAGGAAGTACGTTTCTTACTACAAGACTTACGTTTCACTTCTAGGATGTGTTGGTGCTTGTAGGCTTTAAGCAAGGTGTCTTCCTCCCAATCCTTACACTTGTCACACCTGTTGGCAGGGGTACACGCCCCACCCCTGCACTTAACATAGATGTTATGAAGATCCAAGGTTTCACTACTTATCTGCCTTGTACAGCCTTTGCACTGCAGATCCTGCTGCTATGTAGAGGAGGCGTAGTGTCCATGGCCGGCGTAACTCCATTCATGGTGTCCGTCCTTGTAGCCCCAAGACGAAGCTAGCAGGAGAAGCAATCAGGGAACGTACGTCCTTTCACTCTTGTCGCAGAAAAGAGAATGGAGCTACACTGGCGCGTGGTGGGTGGGTGGAGGGAGGGGGGTACACAACCTGTTTTCTTCATACCCCCTCCTTCCCTCCATATGTACTATGGAGGTTTCTTAAGGGGGTCTTTAATTTCTGTGATCGGGGACGAGTCCCAGGACTCTATTCCTTAATCATATGAAACAGGTTGTGCGATAAACCTAAGTACAATTTACTACCATCCTTCTTCTTTCTCACAATCATTTGATTCACCACAAACATGTTATCCTCTGCCCTCCTGTCCACCCAAAACCCATTCTGTTCCTCACCTAACACTCCAGCTCTCTCAATCCATTTATACAGTCTCTCGTTCAGCACTGCAATAAACACCTTACCTACTGTATTCACTAATGCAATCAGCCTGAAATCAACTCATTTTTACTCTTGTATCCTCCCTTATGCACCAGTCACTCTACATTCATTCCACATTCTTGGCACTCTCTCCTCCTCCCACACCTGGTTAAATAGCTCAGTTGTTCTATCAATCACAACTTCCCCTTCATTTTTGTACATCTCATAAGGTATCTCGTCTGGCCCTGCTACTTTCCCATTCTTCTGCCTTTTCAAACATTTCTCCACCTCCTCCTTGCTGATTCTTCCATTCAACTCATCTGCATCCTTCCTCTCTAGTGTGTCTTTGTAATCAAGACTGTAAAAGTGTAATTTGATTACACTTTTACTGTTGTAATAGAAATGTAAACAACAGTTCTCTAATGTGCCATGTAAATACTACATCAGTGTTGCAGCTAATGTGATGGTTGTGCTTGCTTCTTAACTACGATGCTATCAGTTTGGGGGACAGTTGTAGATAACGCACATCTCATATCAAGCTCCACCCCCAAGCAAAGTCTTGTTTTGTTTTTCTTTGTAGTAAGGAGGAAAAGCCCGACTGTGCAGAGTTAGAAAACCTGACGTGTGGTGGGAGACTGAAGGAGATGGAAACACAACACTTGAGGAAAGAAGAGAACAGGAAGAGGGTGGTTACAATATATTAATTTCTTTACTTACAATCTACACAACACCAAACATCATTAATAAAACTTTCAAGTTAGTCTTTACCTTAAATACAAAGTTGAAAAGAAACAACTCACAAAAATTAGTCACTGACACATGATTGCTCCACTGCAGCAGACAAGGGCACGGCTGCCGCCACAGACTTAACACACCACCACCACCACCACACACTCCCACAGGCATGGGTGTGACCCCACTGGTCCACACAACACACCACCTCAAAAGTGGATCCTCATATGCTGGGCAATGTCACCCTTTGTCTTGAAACACTTGCCACAAACATCACACTTGAACTCCCTCAAGCCAGTGTGTCTAAAGGTGTGTCTATTGAGCTCATTACTGGTAGCAAATCTTTTACCACATTCCTCACACTCATAATTTCTAACACCACTGTGTCTAAGGGTGTGTCTAGTGAAGGTACCCTTTGTGGAAAAATTCTTTCCACATTCCAGACACTCATAATTTTTAACACCACTGTGTCTCTGGGTGTGTGAGGTGAAGGCACCCTTTGTGGTAAATTTTTTTCCACATTCCAGACACTCATAATTTCTAACACTACTGTGTGTCAGAATATGTCTGGTGAGGTCGCTCTTTGTAGTAAATTTCTTTCCACATTCCAGACACTCATGATTTTTAACACCACTGTGTATCAGGGTGTGTGTGGTGAGATAAGGCTTTCTGGTAAATTTTTTTCCACATTCTAGACACTCATACTTCTTAACACCACTGTGTGTCAGGGTGTGTATGGTGAGGGCACCCTTTGTGATAAATTTCTTTCCACATTCCAGACACTCATAATTTCTAACACCACTGTGTGTCAGGGTGTGTATGGTGAGGTCGGGCTTTCTAGTAAATTTCTTTCCACATTCAGGACACTTATAATTTCTAACACCACTGTGAATCAGGATGTGTGTGGTGAGGGTATCCTTTTGGGTAAACTTCTTTCCACATTCCAGACACTCATAATTTCTAACACCACTGTGTGTCAGGGTGTGTCTGGTGAGGTTACACTGTCTGGCAAATTTCTTTCCACATTCCAAACACTCATAATTTCTAACACCACTGTGTGTCAGGGTGTGTTGCATAAGCCCTTGTTTGGATGTAAAAGTTTTATCACATTGCTGACACCTAAACTTGCTCTCTCCTCTGTGGACAGAGCTGCCTGCCTCCAGGTGATTCTTGCCATGAGGCCTGTGCCTCCCCACACCTGAGGCAGACTGCTGCTGCTGCTGCTGCTCACTCATGCTGTGTAGCACTGTTCCCGGCAGCACATGCCATGGCCAGTCCTGCAGGAACTCTTGGGGAAGCCGGCTGAAGGGAGCTATGTCAGAGCCCAATAGGGCACTCAGCCTGGACACCTGCAACAACAGTGACAGTGAGGACACTGAGAGCCACTGGACAAGACCAACAAAAATTGAGGAAAAAAAGGATCACTTGAGTGCCAGTTCTGTAAGTGAAAGCCAAAAGGAAAAATCAAACTGTAGAAGATAAGTGTCTTGGAACCACCCTCTTGAAAGAGTTCAAGTCATAGGAAAGAGGAAATAGAGAAGCAGGCAGGGAGTTCCAGAGTTTGCCAGAGAAAGGGAGGAATCAGTGCAACATGACAGGTGAGAGGACTGCAGTGACTACTTAGAAGATCACAGCAGACGTAACAATGTGCACGGCAAGGGAGTGGAGGAGAGGCCCGGGGGAGAGACTTGGGACCAAACAAACGAGTCCAGGAGTTATTAGAGAAAAGGCTGGAGCTCACTGGAGAGGGCTCATCCAATTGGACAGATGACGGAGCAGTGAGCTCCCCCGCATTGTTGCTGGCTTCTCCCACTATGCTGACAGAGAACTGGTGATGCACAACGCTACAAAGCCGAGAGGGACACAGGCATTCGTTAATGACGACCCGTGCTAAGCATCCCAGGATAAGAGGCGAGAACAACTTCCCTTGCTGAAGGAGGCGAGGAGTGAGGGAAAAATGGGTGACTTTCAACACACCAAGCTTGTTGCTGGAGACCAAGGTGTGGAGTTTTAACATTAGAAGTTTTCTGCCAACTTTCAATATTTTTTTTACCAGTGCTTACACAAAAACAAGAAATATGATACGATGGCTTTTCAAGAAACAAGGCTAGATAGTTACATATCCTGATTACTTCAGCTTCCTGGATGTAATCTTTATAGTCAATGTAAGACCACCTCAAAAGTGGATCCTCATGCAGCTGGGAATTTCAGGCTCTGTCTTGAAACACTTCCCACAAACATCACACTTGAACTCCCTCAAACCAGTGTGCCTGAAGGCGTGTCTATTGAGTTCAGAACTGGCAGAAAATCTTTTACCACGCTCTTTGCACTCAATCTCTGACACCACTGTGTGTCAGGGTGTGTCTGGTGAGCTGAGACTTTCTGATAAATTTCTTTCCACATTCAAGGCACTCATAATTTCTAACACCACCGTGTGTCAGGGTGTGTGTGATGAGGTCACCATTTGTTGTAAAGTGGATCCTCATGTGCTTGGCAATGTCAGGCTTTGTCTTGAAACACTTCCCACAAACATCACACTTGAACTCCCTCAAGCCAGTGTGTCTGAAGGCGTGTGCATTGAGCTCAGAATTGGTAGCAAATCTTTTACCACACTCGACACACTCATAATTTCTAACACCACTGTGTCTCAGGATGTGTTTGGTGAGGTCACCCTTTTGGGTAAATTTCTTTCCACATTCCAGACACTCATAATTTCTAACACCACTGTGTGTCAGGGTGTGTCTGGTGAGGTTACTATTTGTAGTAAATTTCTTTCCACATTCCAGACACTCATAATTTCTAACACCACTGTGTGTCAAGATGTGTGTGATGAGGTGAGACTGGTAGGTAAATTTTTTTCCACATTCCAGACACTCATAATTTCTAACACCACTGTGTGTCAAGGTGTGTGTGATGAGGTGAGACTGGTAGGTAAATTTTTTTCCACATTCCAGGCACTCATAATTTCTAACACCACTGTGTGTCAGGATGTGTAGCCTAAGCCCTTGTCTGGATGTAAAAGTTTTATCACACTGCTGACACCCAAACTTGCTCTCTCCTCTGTGGACAGAGCTGCCTGCCCTCAGATGTTTCTTGCCACCACGCTTGTGCCTCCCCACACCTGAGGCAGCATGCCGGTGCTGGTGCTGGTGCTGTTCACTCATGCTGCCTGGCTTCACCCCTCCACTGCAGCACTGCTCCTGGCAGCACACGCCACAGCCAGTCCTGCAGGAACCCTTTTGGAAGCTGGCTGAAGGGAGCCACGTCAGAGCCCAGCAAAGCACTCAGCCTGGACACCTGCAACAACAGTGACAGTGACGACACCGAGAGCCACTGGCCAAGGGCAACAAAAATCTTGAGGACAAAAAAAAAAGGCCTATTTGAGAGCTAGTTCCCTAAGAGAATGCCAAATAGGAAAATCAAATTGCAGAGGTTGAGTGTCTTGGAACCTCCCTCTTGAAAGACTTCAAGTCATAGGAAGGAGGAAATACAGAAGCAGGCAGGGAGTTCCAGAGTTTATCAGAGAAAGAGATGAATGACTGATAATATGGTTAACTCTTGCATTAGAGAGGTGGACAGAATAAAGGTGAGAGAAAGTTTTGTGCAGTGATGCTGTGGGAGGAAAGGAGGCATGCAGTTAACAAGATCAGAGGAGTAGTTGGTGTGAAATTAGCAGTAGAAGATAACAAGAGATGCAACACTGTGGCAATGAGGGAGAAGCTGAAGAAAGACAGTTAAAGGAGAGGAGTTGATAAGACAAAATTGTTTTGATTTTATCCTGACTAAAAGTGTGGTATGAGTGGAACCCCCCTCATACATGAAAAGCATACTCCATACATGGACGGATAAGGCCCCTGTACAGAATTTGGAGTTGGAGGAGGCAAGAAAAACTGGTGGAGATGACTCAGAATGCCTAATTTCATAGAAGCATTTTAGCTAGAGATGAGATGTGAAGTTTCCAGTTTATATTATAAGTAATAGACAGAGCAAGGATGTTCAGTGTTGAAGAGAGGGAGATAGTTGTATGTCACTGGAGAAGAGGGGATAGTTGTCTGGAAGGTTGTGTCAAGCTGATAGTGATAAATAAATTTTTTGAGGCACTGAACAATACTAAGTTTGCTCTGCCCCAATCAAAAATTTTTGAGAGATAAAAAGTAAGGTGTTCTGTGGCTTCCCTGTGTGAAATGTTTACTTCCTGAAGGGTTGAACGTCTATGTAAAGACATGGAAAAGTGCAGGGTGGTATCACCAGTGTAAGGGTGGACAGGACAAGAAGTTTGGTTTGGAAAATCATTGATGAATAATAGGAAGAGAGTGGGTGACAGGACAGAAGCCTTAGGAACACCACTGTTAGATTTAGGAGAACAGTGACTGTCTACCACAGCAGCAATGGAACAGTCCAAGAGGAAACTTGATATGAAGTTACAGAGAGAAGGATAGAAGCCGTAGGAGGATAGTTTGGAAGTCAAAGCTCTGTGAAAGACACTGTCAAAAGCTTTTGATATGTCTAAGGCAACAGCAAAAGTCTCACCAAAATTCCTAAAAGAGGATGACAAAGACTTAGTAAGGAGAACCAGAAGATCAACAGTAGACTGGTCTTGATGGAACCCACACTGGCAATCAGATAGAAGGTTGTGAAGTGTTAGATGTTAAAGAATTTTCCTGTTGAGGACAGATTAACCAGTACAGTGTTTAGTATGTATACATGGGTACCTCTTTAGGCATGGTCACACAAGCACTTTTTTTCAGCAATATTAAGTCAAGAACACGAAGCCAGTTCAAATTGGGCAATAAATTATTTATTTTGGTCTTGACAATCTTACATGTTATTTATTGCTGTGTTTTGGTTGAAGCCAAACAGTGAAACTACCTCCAGCCAATATTTTTTTTGATGTTCAGTGTTTATGTAAGGCCTATTTTAAAATACAGAAGCTTAGAAAAAGAACTTCACAGTGGCAAAAACCAGTTTCAAGACTGCCCAGGGAGTTCCCACATAGTGATCCGTGAGGACAAGTGTTTACATCAGCTGCTGCCAACAGTACCCAGGAATTGAATCTGTAGTGATGGTCACTAAATTACCATGGACTCAGACTTCTGAGGGATATTTGCTTGAACTTGTGAGGCAGAACAGATTTCTGTGGGACCACAAGGATGCACTGTACTCCAAAATCAAGATGAAGCAAGGAACTTTTGATGCCATATCAGAGCTGAATGGAGGTTAGTGTATTTACTTATTTTCCAGTGTGGTAAGTTATTTTCATGCACATTTGACTCGTAAAATAAATAGGGGTGATTCTTACTAAATGTGGTGCACAGTTGTAATGCAAAATTCAGCTGACTCCCAAACTTATCTCACTCAGACAGTATTTTTAAAAAATTCATTAAAGTCACCTGAAACCATGTTCCATATTTTGTATGAACTGTTTTAGTGTGGTGGTGAAATACCATAATAATATACATTAATTTTCAGTCAGAGTTTGTAGATTTATACAAGTCCACCTGTCCAACATTTTTGGACAAAACTACATTTTTCTGGTAGATTTTGATGTGCTTTGGGTTAGGATTCGTATTACTAACAAGCCAATATTTCATTTCTTACCTTATGAAACAACTAGATTGTCATATATGTCTTATATAAACTTTCAACAAACATGGTTAGGTTTGGTTAGGTTAGGTTAGGTAAGGTCAGGTTTAGTTAGGTTTGGTTTGGTTTCACTAATTTGAAATATGCTGTCATGGTGGAGAGTGAATATTTGGGTCACCGCCAGACTGAATGCTACGGTGTGAAGTTGAACATTTAACACTGAATGGTTATGATTGGACTAGTGGCAAGAACATTTTGATTCTGGGTATATTTTGATGCATTTTTAAAGGGAGATTTTTCCTACTTGGAAATTTGTTATTTTCATGTTCCCTGAGAAAATTCACATTTGCATGAAAATAACAGGTTTCCAAGAAAAAAAAAAAAAAAAACTACCCCCATTAAAAAAAAAAAACACCAAAAAATCACACAGAATTCATGTTTTTTTTTTCAAGTTTAAGCAACGTTAGTTGAACGAATGTTTATCATGCTTTGAATGAATCTAGTAACTTTCTGCCACAAATAAAATTTTTTTTTCCTTGCATACTCCCCCAACACACACACACACACACACACACACACACACACATTGGATAGTGTAGTGGTTAGCATGCTCGGCTCACAACTAAGAAGGCCCGGGTTTGAATCCCGGGTGCGGCGAGGCAAATGGGCGAGCCTCTTAATGTGGAGCCCCTGTTCACCTAGCAGCAAGTAGGTACGGGATGTAACCTGAGGTGTTGTGGCCTCGCTGTCCTGGTGTGTGGTGTCATTGGTCTCAGTCCTACCCAAAGATCAGTCACTATGAGCTCTGAGCTATTTCCGTTGGGGAACGGCTGGCTGGGTGACCAGCAGACGACTGTAGGTGAATCACACAAACAGAAATTCATCAAAATACATTAACTAAACCTAACCTAACTAAAGATGCACACCACGGTGTTATACGTGACCCAAGTACTTCACTGAGAGTAATGTTTATCTTTTTGCTGTGAGATGCGTGCACTTGTATAATAGTACCTCCAAGTTTTGGAAGAAACTTCATTTTCAGACACTACTTACACACTTCTCTTTCCCATTAACAAATCTGGGAATATGGGGAGAGTCACTGGGCTTTGAATTAGGGAGCTGGAACTAAACTTCAGTGATCTGATGATACGAATGGGAGAGAAAAAAAAAAAAAAAAAAAAAAAAAAAAAAAAACTAAGTTTAGTTAACCTAGCCCTATCAATCTTATCTAACCTAATCTACCACATACTAAATTCACTAAGATTACACTCAAACTCACTACCCTTATCTAACAGGATCCAACTTAATGTAATAAACTAAATTAATTATTCTAACACAACAAAATAAAAACTGATATAACCTATCCTAAATGCATCAACTTAACCTAAAAAAAACTACAAATAACCTACATAACAATACAATCTAAATATATCTTATGCAACCAAGTTTACTTCAAGGGCACCATCTTTGTAGAAGAAATATTTTCTGAATTCAATATATTTCAGTTTTTTTTTTTACAATTTTCTTTTTTCAGTTGATGTTCATGTGAAATTTAAGATCTGCAGACATATTTCATAACTCTGCATAAAAATAAATTTAGAATGTTCCCAGTGGCTATGAGGGATGTCTAGGGAAGACATGGCCACTGTTCGACAGTGTATCATTCCTGATTGACTCGCTGGTTGGGCAAACACCAACAGTAGCCACATATATATTGCCCCCTGCAGAGATGGTTCTCTTATTTTTATTTTTTCATTTGTTTTACATAAGATAGATTTCATTTGATCTAAAATGGACAAACACTGCAGGAATTTATGAATGCTACCTAACAAAACACAACCTTATTGAATACAACCTAAATTCACAATGAATTGAAGATGACCATATGCAATATAACCTAAATGTATGCTGATAGTTCATAGTCACCTGCATGTGTGGCAATTTTGTGTTTTTCATACATCATACTTTTTGTCCTCTTTCCTTCAAAGAGTGGGATATTCACACTTGAAGATGATGGCTCCGTAGTAAGAGATGGCAAGAGACATTCCATTGGTACACTCTCCAGACAGCTTATCTTTATCTCCTGATACCCAAACATCTGGAGCCTGCACAACAATGGCTACTGAATACTGAGTGTTTCATCTCTAGTGTCCAGCATGCCTCTGCCTCCTGGCTCAAGCAATGACATACCTGGGCATAGCAATGATCTATCCTCAGGTGCCTGCAGCCCAATATCTGTACATACTCCAAACAGAAGTGCACCCCAAATACCACAACATATGAGTAGGAACAAACCAAAGAAAGATGAGGACCCTGTTACTGATGTATCATACAGCATTAAAAGTTAATTATATATATATATATATATATATATATATATATATATATATATATATATATATATATATATATATATATATATATATATATATATATATATATATATATATATATATATATATATATATATATATATACACACTAATAACTTTGCTCTTACCAGCATCAACTTTTAGGTGACAAGGTTCTGCAGCAGAAACGTGTGGTGGGAGACTGAAGGAGATGGAAACAACACTTGAGGAAGGAAGAGAACAGGAAGAGGGTGGTTACAATATATTAATTTCTTCACTTACAGTCTACACAACACCACACATTATTAACAAAATGTTAATGATGTGTTAAAAAGTTAGTCTTTACCTTAAATACAAAGTTGAAAAGAAACAACTCACAAAAATTAGTCACAGGCACATGATTACTCCCTCACAGCACACAAGGGCACAGCTGCCGCCACAGACACAACACACCGCTCACCACCACCACCACTACCACCACTGCCACACATTCCCACAGACATGGATGTGACCACACTGGTCCACACAACACACCACCTTAAAAGTGGACCTCATCTGCCGGGCAATGTCAGCCTTTGTCTTGAAACACTTCCCACAAACATCACACTTGAACTCCCTCAAGCCAGTGTGTCTGAAGACTTTTTGGTAAATTTCTTTCCACATTCCAGAAACTCATAGTTTCTGACACCACTGTGTGTCAGGGTGTGTGTGGTGAGGGCACCCTTTAAAGCAAATTTCTTTCCACATTGCAGACACTCATAATTACTAATACCACTGTGTGTCAGGGAGTGAGTGGTGAGGTCACCCTTTGTCTTGAAACACTTCCCACAAACATCACTCTTCAACTCCCTCAAGCCAGTGTGTCTCAAGGCGTGTGCACTGAGCTCAGAACTCGTAGTAAATATTTTACCACACACTTCATACAAATAATTTCTAAGATCACCGTGCGTCAGGGTGCGTCTGGTGAGGTGATAATGCTCGGTAAATTTCTTTTCACATTCCAGACTCTAACATTGTGCAACGCCACTGTGGGCCAGGGAATGTACCCTAAATCTGTCTTTGGATGTCAGGTTTATCACACTGCTGACACCCAAGCTTGCTCTCTCCTCTGTGGACAGAGCTGCCCGCCTCTCAGCGTGGCTCTTCTTACCCTTCTCGTCAAATGTAGTCTGTCACTCCAGAGTAATGTGAACCACACACATACCCACTGCAAATTAATTATAATGAAGACAGCAACTGTTAAATATCTATCTGTACCTATTTTTTGGTAAGCAAGTTATTTTAGCTATTTTGGGTTTGTTTTTGATTAGGTTATATTACTTTGGTTTTGTTACATTACTTTGGTTAGGTTAGCATATTAATTCAAATAGGAAAAAAAAAAAAAGTTTCATATGGAAAAGCTAAACTGATGAAGGAGTAAAAATTTAGCCGCAGTACCATACTTGTTTATTATTTTGTCTTGACCTAATTGCTTATGGAATATGTTATGTTAACTAATATTTTGGACATTGCTGCACATTGTTTTGAGTAATATGAACAAATTCCTCTGTATGACTTTCTGTTGCATGATGGGAAATAAAAGTGGCTTCTTTCTGCTCAGCCCTTAAGACCCAAACTGCTGGAATAAATTTATTTCTTGAATAATGGTTTCCCTTTGTTGAGGAAAGAGTTAGGTTAACTATGTTAGGTATTCTCAGTCATTCATCCCTTTCTCTGGTAACCTCTGCAACTCCCTGCCTTCTTCTGTATTTCCACCTTCCTATGACTTGAACTCTTTCCAGAGAGAGGTTTCAAGACACCCTGCAATTTTTTAATAAAGCTTTTGATTCTGTATGGGGACCAGCATCTCAGTGGCCCTTTTTATTGTTGCAATTTTTGTTGCCCTTGGCCAGTGCCCCTCCTATGTGGAGAAAAAAACTCCACCACACACTCCCACAGGCACGGGTGTGACCTGGCTGGTCCACACAACACACCACCTCAAAAGTGGACCATCATGTGCCCGGCAATTTCAGGCTTTGTCTTGAAACACTTGCCACAAACATCACACTTGAACTCCCTCAAGCCAGTGTGTCTGAAGGCATGTGATTTAAGCTCAGAATTGGTAACAAATCTTTTACCACACTCTTCACACTCATAATT
The DNA here is from genome assembly GCF_035594125.1 of Scylla paramamosain. Classification (NCBI taxonomy): domain Eukaryota; kingdom Metazoa; phylum Arthropoda; class Malacostraca; order Decapoda; family Portunidae; genus Scylla; species Scylla paramamosain. Next base: position 2,662,356 of record NC_087199.1, read on the forward strand.
TTTAACACCACTGTGTCTCCGGATGTGTGTGGTGAGGTGAGACCTTGCAGTAAATTTCTTTCCACATTCTAGACACTCATAATTTCTGACACCACTGTGTGTTAGGGTGTGTGTGGTGAGGTCAGCATTTCTGGCAAATTTCTTTCCACATTCTAGACACTCAAAATTTCTAACACCACTGTGTGTCACGGTGTGACTGGTGAGCTGAGACTTTGTGAAAAATTTCTTTCCACATTCCAGACACTCATAATTTCTAACACCACTGTGTGTCAGGGTGTGTGTGGTGAGGTTAGACTTTGTGAAGAATTTTTTTCCACATTGAAGACACTCATAATTTCTAACACCACTGTGTGTCAGGGTGTGTGTGGTGAGCTGAGACTTTGTAAGAAATTTCTTCCCACATTCTAGACACTCATAAATTCTAACACCACTGTATATCAGGGTGTGTGTGGTGAGGTCACCCTTTGTGGTAAAGTGGATCCTCACGTGCCTGATAATGTCAGACTTTGTCTTGAAACACTTCCCACAAACATCACACTTGAACTCCCTCAAGCCAGTGTGTCTGAAGGTGTGTTTATCAAGCTCAGAACTGGTAGTAAATCTTTTGCCACACTCTTCACACTCATAATTTCTTACACCACTGTGTCTCAGGGTGTGTGTGGTGAGGTCACCCTTTTGGGTAAATTTCTTTCCACATTCCAGACACTCATAATTTTTTACACCACTGTGTGTCAGGGTGTGTCTGGTGAGGTAACACTGCTCAGTAAATTTCTTTCCACATTCCAGACACTCATAATTTCTAACACCACTGTGAGTCAGGGTGTGTTTGGCAAGGTTACCCTTTATTGTAAATTTCTTTCCACATTCTGGACACTCATAATTTTTAACACCACTGTGTATCAGGGTGTGTGTGGCGAGTTGATACTTTGTGGTAAATTTCTTTCCACATTCCAGACACTCATAATTTCTAACATTACTGTGTGTCAGGGTGTGTGTGGTGAGGATACGTTTTCTGGTAAATTTTTTTCCACATTCCAGACACTCATAATTTCTAACACCACTGTGTATCAGGCTGTGACTGGTGAGGTAAGACTTTCTGGTAAATTTCTTTCCACATTCCAGACACTCATAATTTCTAACACCACTGTGTGTCATGATATGTGTGGTGAGCTCAGACTTTGTGATGAATTTTTTCCTACATTGAAAACAATCATAATTTCTAACACCACTGTGCCTCAGAATGTGTCCCCTAAGCCCATGTTTGGATCTAAAAGTTTTATCACACTGCTGACACTCAAATTTGCTCTCTCCTCTGTGGACAGAGCTGCCTGCCTCCAGGTGATTCTTGCCACCATGCCTATGCCTCCCCACACCTGAGGCAGACTGCTGCTGCTGCTGCTGCTGCTGCTGCTCACTCATGCTGCTGCCTGGCCTCACCCCTCCACTGCAGCACTACTCCTGGCAGCACATTCCTAGGCCAATCATGCAGGAACCCTTGGGGAAGCTGGCCAGAGTGAGCCACGTCAGAAACCATCAGGGCACGTGGCCTGGACACCTGCAACAACAGTGACGGTGAGGACACAGAGCCACTGGACAAGGACAACAAAAATTTTGAGAAAAAAAAAGAACTACTTGAGTGCCAGTTCCATAAGTGAAAGCCAAATGAAAAAATCAAACTGCAGAAGATAAGTGTCTTGGAACCTCCCTCTTGAAAGAGTTCAAGTCATAGGAAGGAGGAAACAGAGAAGCAGGCAGGGAGTTCCAGAGTTTACCTGAGAAAGTCTCTCTGCACTGCTGCTTCAGAAGAGGCGGTGACCTTTCTGGAGGTGGACGACCCTGAAAGGTCACCGCCTCTTCTGGAGCAGCAGTGCAGAGAGACTGTAACCAAGGTGGAGGTGATGCAAGGGCTTGTCGAGCGTCTGCTGCAGGGGCTCGATGTACAAAAAGCTACCGGTCCCGACAACATCAGCCCGCACGTTTTGAAACAATGTGCCAGCGAGCTGGCTGTATCCCTCACCACAGTCTTTTCTGCCTGCTTATGGGAAAATACTTGGCCCTTAGTGTGGAAAGAGGCCCAGGTAGTTCCCGTACACAAGAGGAGCTCCAGGTCTGACCCAAAAAATTATCGACCCATCTCCCTGCTCTCTGTGGTGGGGAAAGTGTTCGAGAGTGTGGTGGCAGATGTGGTGTGTCGCCACCTCCAGGTCAATTACCTCCTCTCGTACCAACAGTTTGGGTTCAGACCTGGGCGGTCCACCTCCGATCTCCTCATGCTTCTCACCGGGGGCTGGCAAGACGCCCTTGACGGCGGCCTCGACTCTGTTGTGGTGGCCCTGGATATAGCAGGCGCCTTCAACAGGGTCTGGCATGGGGGCCTTCTGGAAAAACTGAGGGCAAAGGGGATCCAGGGTGACCTCCTTCAGCTCCTTGGCGACTACCTCCAAGGAAGGACCCTCCAGGTCGTTGTCAATGGGCAAGCGTCCGAGTCCCTCCCGGTGAGAGCGTCAGTGCCACAGGGCTCGGTGCTGGGGCCAGTCCTGTGGAACATCTACGTGGACGATCTTCTCCGACAGCTGCCGGCGGTCTCAGCTTATGCTGACGATTGCACTCTCTCCTGTACCTACCCTCGACACGAAAGTGTGCGTGCTGCTGAAGAGATCAATCAGCAGCTTGGGGTGATACAGGAGTGGGGGGTACGCTGAGAGGTGACCTTTGTTCTGGAGAAGACACAGGCAATGGTAGTTTCTCGATCCCCCGCTGCCGAGCCAGCAGTGGAGGGAGGGCTAAGCTTTGGTGGCCTTCCTCTCGAACTCCAGGAGTCCGTCAAGATTCTGGGGGTTGAGGTGGATCGAGGGCTGCGGTTTGACCGCCACGTCAAACACATTGCCCTTAAGGCCTCACACCGAGTCTCCTCCTTGAGGAGGGTGGCCAACTTGCTCGACAGGAGAGGGAGGCTCTTGCTCTACAAGGCCCAGATACAGCCTTATTTAGAGTATGCCGCCCTCTCCTGGATGTCCTGTGCTGCCACACACATCAGCAAGCTCGACGGCATCCAGCGACGGGCACTGTGACTGGTGGAAGCAGCAGGTGCCCCAGCCCATCCTGAGGCTCCCGTCGACACGCTAGAACACCGCAGGGACGTGGCGGCCCTTGTGGTGTTCCACAAGGCACAGGTGCAGGGTGTGCCACATCTGGCGGGACTACAGCTCCCCACCAGAGTCACCTCGCGGGACACGAGAACAGTGTTATCCAGTGGTGACTCAGTGGAAGTGCCGCGTTCCCGCTCCAGCCAACACCAGCGCACCTTTTGGGGGCGAGTCTCCAGCCTGTGGAACGTCTTTGCGTCCTCCGTCCCTCATATCAGGGGGATGGATACCCAGGACGTGAAGTTAGCAGCACACCACTGGAGGGACTCGTTCCCAACCCCCCTGCTAACAATATTAACTTAAGTCCATAAAGAATGTATATAGACGAAAATGCTGACTGCCCCACGAACCTCACACCAGACATCCGGGTGAAGGCAAGCACGTCGAGTGATGGCTGCGGTGACGACTACACGGCCCTGAGAAGCGACCGGCAGAGAGGTCACGCACTAAAATCCCCGTAGGTGCATCAAGGAGAAACCAGGCAGTGGGGCAAGGTTGACTCAGGTCACCCTGGGTGTCACGAGGTGATGCCACGCGGACGCAACGAGGGCACGAGGGACTGCCAGGGGTGCCCTGCAGACCCTTCCCTAACACCACCACCTCTATTAATGCCATGTCTCCACTATTGTTGAGTTCACGTGGTCGAGTGGCCAGCCACTATTCACCTGCAACCTGCACTGAAATGGGGATTTGACTAAATAGGAATCCTCCTTGGTCTGTTTTTTTTTTTGTAGTGTATGCAATTTCTGTGATCTTGAGAGTGTTAAGCAAAAGTATTTATTTGTTCATTAAAGTTTTCACTTAAGCCAGTAGCTCTCTCTTTTCTTCTTTGTGAGGAATACTTCACTTTTCAGACTACACTATGAAGTAAGCAATATACATACACACACCTTTTTTTATTTCTTATTTATTTCTTCTTTTTTTTTTTGTTTCCTGAATAAGTGAAATTTTTTTAATTTTTATTTTTTAAATATGTGACCAGAGAATTATCAAACTATTATTCATCAATGATCTTCTACATCAAACTTTTTGTCCTACACTGATGATACCACCCTGCACTTTTCCACATCTTTTCCTAGACATGCAACCCTTCAGGAAACAAACAGTTCATGGGCAGAAAGCACAGAACGCCTCACTTCTGATTTTTCTAAAATTTCTGATTGGGGCAGAGCAAACTTGGTACTGTTCAATGCCACAAAAATTCAATTCCTCCATCTATCAACTCAACACAATCTTTCAGACAACTATCCCCTCTTCTTCAATGACACTCAACTGTCCCCTCCTCTACACTGAATACCCTTGGTCTGTCCTTTACTTATAAAACTTTACGTCTTATCTCTGGCTAAAACAGCTTCTATGAAGTTAGGTGTTCTCAGTCCTCTCCGCCAGTTTTTTTCGTCCCTCCCCCCCAGCTGCTAACTATGTACAGGGGCCTTATCCGTCCATGTATGGAGTATGCTTCACATGTCTGTTGGGGGATTCCACTTGTACCGCTCTTTCACACAGGGTGGAATCAAAAACTTTTTGTCTTATCAACTCCTCTCCTCTAACTGACTGTCTTCAGCCTCTTTCTCATTGCCACAGAGTTGCATCTCTTGCTATCTTCTACCGCTATTTTCATGGCAATTGCTCTTCTGATCTTGCTAACTGCATGCCTCCCCTCCTCCTGCAATCTTGCTGTACAAAACATCCTTCTTTCACTCACCCCTATTCTCTCCACCTCTCTAATGCAAAAGTTGACCAAATATTTTTAATCATTAATCCCTTTCTCTGGTAAACTCTGGAATTCCCTGCCTACTTCTATATCTCCACCTTCCTATGACTTGAATTCCTTCAAGAGGGAGGTTTCAAGACACTTATCCACCAATTTTTGACCACTGCTTTGACCCTTTTAGGGACTGGCATTTCAGTGGGCATTTTTTTTTTATTAGATTTTTGTTGCCCTTGGCCAGTATCCTTCCTACATAAAAAAAAAAAAAAAAAAAAAAAACACACACCCTCATAACCCCAGGGCCTCAGAGGTGATGTATAGGCTTGTGTCAGGTCTCCTTCCATTAGCGCTGCTGATAAGGGCGCCAGCCTGTAAACGAGCCACACAACGCCGCAAGCTAGATCACCCACTATGTATGTACCCACACATGTACTCATACGAGGCTGCCTCATATACACAGAATGCCCATGTGCTTGCCTGCAGGGATGCTACATATACACCTTCGTATATATATATATATATATATATATATATATATATATATATATATATATATATATATATATATATATATATATATATATATATATATATATATATATATATATATATATATATATATATATATATATATATATATATATATATTATTTATTTATTTATTTGTTGTGATGTCACCAGCAGCTTCAAGAATCCCACTCACATCAGGTGGACAGCGATGCACAACTGTTTCCGGGTTCATTGTCCAGCGAAGTAACAAGATAAGCACACGTACTCAAGCTGACTCAACTGCCTACTAAGGGGGAAGGGTAACAGAGGCACCGGTTCAGGTGGCGTTCCCTTGTCTTTATTTAGACACAATTTCAGCACACAGTAGTACAACGCCACACTGAACAACACACTGCCGCTACAGAACACAGTACAACACAACACAATGCACCGAGAAACCGCACGTCACTGTCTTAGGTTATATCACATTATTGCCAACACCAAAGGCTGCAGCTGGCTCTCCTAGTGGCCAGACAAGGCACGCACACGCGTACATGTACTTGTCCCGTCTTTCAGGTCTGCTGGTAGTGCGGTGGTGGTGACGAGTGCCGGAACGCTGCCCTCTCTTTGCACTGCTGGTAACCCAGCTCATCCACTCGACTGACAGCACACCTTTTTTTTTTTTTTTTTTTTGAGAGAGAGCGCCCTGTGGTTTGCTGCCTTGTGGATGAGTCCTGGTTTCACCATAAAGCCAGCAGCACTGCCACAGAAGACAAGAGTGACTCGGTCCTTCTGTGCTTTAAAGCTAATTACTTTGGCTTCCTCTGGCATAACGTCTGTCCTGGACAGCATTTTCTTCCAGTACAATCCAGCCTCCTCCATATCAAACACCTGTTCGAGCTTGTAACCATGATCCTCTATAATCTGCTGCAACGTTTCCAGGTATTTTTCTGCAGCTTCACTGTCCGCCGCCGCAGCTTCCCCATGCAAAGTAACATTCCTGATTAGGAAGCGCTTTGAAATTGGTCCAACCATCCCTTGCTGGCTAGAAATTCCTCAGGCTCTTGTGCTTTAGGTGATCTTGCTTGTAGCTCTTTGTCGTTGTCTTCCTCGGCGCCCTCTGCCATGAACCGTTTGTACAATTTCTTGGCCTATTCACATATGACGTCCAGGGGGATGTTTTTTTTTTTTTTCCCCGCAAGTCGGTTATCCACAATGTCAGGGCTGATTCCATCCTCTCGATGTATTTGTTCCTGGCCATAGACATCCTCCTCGCATCTGGGGAAATTTTTGTTGAAACAACTTTCCTGACTGATTCCTTGTTCTTCTTTATGGACCTGACCGTACTTTCATTTACGCTGTAATGGCGGCCAACTGCGGCATAGCTTTTCACTTCCTGCTTCATGTCGAGTTCAGCTTCCTCCTGCAGTGTTATAACCTTCCTCCTCTTCAATTCCTTGGCACAAGAAACCTTACAAGATGCAGAGCGTTTGGGTGGCATTGCGAGGGCTTCACAAATCCAGGAGAAAGCAGCAAAAACAAGCAGTAAATAGCTAAAGTGAGCACGGTGGTGAAGCCATGGCAGAAACGTGCGGTGAATTGGTGAGTGCGGGGTGGAGGCAGTGTGGTACTGCTCCTTTCTTTGAAGAAGGAACGTCTCCAGCAGCCAATCTGAGCCAAGTAAGAATATAAAGTGTTTGGATTGGCTACTGGTAAGGCTCCAGCCAATTATGTGCCACCTACTAATAAGTGTGGGTATTTCCTTCAACCCAGCCACGAGGGCTGTGGTGAACAGTACTGACCGAAGGGCTGGGGTGAACAGCACTGACAGAAGGGCTGGGGTGAACAGTACTGACAGAAGGGCTGGGGTGAACAGTACTGACAGAAGGGCTGGGGTGAACAGGTCTGCTACATGAGTAACAAAAAGGTGACCAAAAAGTGAGGGGAGAGTTGGTGTGTTGGCCAGACCGGCAGCCTTTGAACAACACAACGCACATCATCGTGGAATCTCAGGGAAGGGTCCACTGTAATGCCAACATCAACAACACATTTACATTTACATTGTTTGTTCTGGCTTTGTATCAGTGATTTCAGGTACACCAACCTTCCTTCTATAGTTCTCCCCTTCATAGTGGACACTCCCACTCCCCCTCTCAAGGAGCAGGTTTGGACACACAGGTGCTCCTAACACTTGTCTGTACACACTGCTTTCTGCTGTGAGCAGATGCTTCACTTCTGTCTGTGTCAAGCTTGGTGTGTTGGCTGCATGCTGTGCAGCCTTTCGGGCAGCACTCCCTCACCTGTTCCTTCTGCTTTCTTTTCTCTCGTTAACCAAAATTTGTGTATTGTTCTCTTTGTTTCTTCAATATATGTATTTTCAAACAAGTGTGCTCCAGTACTGTCCTCCTCTTCTCTGTACAGGGTGCACAGCATTACTGCACCAGTGGCTTTCACCCTTTTTGTGCCCCTGGCCCACTTTTGGCATCCCTCAATACTCATGGCCCACTGCCCTTCACAACTGTGTGGTGACGGTGACAAAACCATTATAAAGCTTATTCAAAACACTCTATTTGTTCTGCTGCTTTTTCAATCACAAAATGAAGCAGTGGTCTGCATTTACTGTCAATAAATCATGGGCTTTGTAATCAGGACTCAAATTACACTTTTACAGTCATAACAGAAATGTAAACAACAGTTCTCTAATGTGCCATGTAAACACTACATCAGTGTTGCAGCTAATGTGATGGTTGTGCTTGCTTCTTAACTACAACACTATCAGCTTGGGGGACAGTTGAGGATAATGCACATCTTGTATCATGCTCTACCCCCAAGCAATGTCTTGTTTTGTTTTACTTTGTAGTAAGGTGGAAAAGCCCGTCTGTCCAGTTAGAAAACCTGACGTGTGGTGGGAGACTGAAGGAGATGGAAACACAACACTTGAGGAAAGAAACGTGTGGTGGGAGACTGAAGGAGATGGAAACACAACACTTGAGGAAAGAAGAGAACAGGAAGAGAGTGGTTACAATATATTAATTTCTTCACTTACAGTCTACACAACACCACACATCATTAGCAAAACTTTTAAGTTAGTCTTTACCTTAAATACAAAGTTGAAAAGGAACAACTCACAAAAACTAGTCATAGGCACATGATTACTCCCTCACAGCACACAAGGGCACAGCTGCCGCCACAGACAACACACTGCCCACCACCGCCACACAATCCCACAGGCACAGGTGTGCCCCCACTGGTCCACACAACACACCACCTCAAAAGTGGAGGCTCATGTGGTTGGCAATGTCACCCTTTGTCTTGAAACACTTGCCACAAACATCACACTTGAACTCCCTCAAGCCAGTGTGTCTGAAGGCGTGTCTATTGAGCTCAGAGCTGCAAGCAAATCTTTTACCACACTCTTCACACACATAATTTTTAACAACAGTGTGTGTTAGGTTGTGTCTAGAGAGGTAACCCTTTTGGGTAAATTTCTTTCCACATTCCAGACACTCATAACTTCTAACACCACTGTGTGTCAGGGAGTGTCTGGTGAACAGAGACTTTGCATTAAACTTCTTCCCACATTCCAGACACTCATAAATTCTAACACCACTGTGTGTCAGGGTGTGTGTGATGAGGTCACCGTTTGTGGTGTAGTGGATCCTCATGTGCCTGGTAATGTCACACTTTGTCTTGAAACACTTCCCACAAACATCACACTTGAACTCCCTCAAGCCAGTGTGTCTGAAGGTGTGTTTATTTAGCTCAGAACTGGAGGCAAATCTTTTACCACACTCAGCACACTCATAATTTCTAACACCACTGTGTGTCAGGCTGTGTCTGGTGAGGTATCCCTTTTGGGTAAATTTCTTTCCACATTCCAAACACTCATAATTTCTAACACCACTGTGTACCAGCATGTGTCTGGTGAGGGCACCCTTTGTGGTAAATTTTTTCCCACATTCCAAACACTCATAATTTCTAACACCACTGTGTGTCAGGGTGTGTGTGGTGAGGTTACGTTTTGTGGTAAATTTTTTTCCACATTCCAGACACTCATAATTTCTAACACCACTGTGTATCAGGCTGTGACTGGTGAGGTAAGACTTTCTGGTAAATTTCTTTCCACATTCCAGACACTCATAATTTCTAACACCACTGTGTGTCATGACATGTGTGGTGAGCTCAGACTTTGTGATAAATTTTTTCCTACATTGAAAACAATCATAATTTCTAACACCACTGTGCCTCAGAATGTGTTGCCTAAGCCCATATTTGTATCTAAAAGTTTTATCACACTGCTGACACTCAAATTTGCTCTCTCCTCTGTGGACAGAGCTGCCTGCCTCCAGGTGATTCTTGCCACCATGCCTATGCCTCCCCACACCTGAGGCAGACTGCTGCTGCTGCTGCTGCTGCTGCTGCTGCTCACTCATGCTGCTGCCTGGCCTCACCCCTCCACTGCAGCACTACTCCTGGCAGCACATGCCTAGGCCAATCATGCAGGAACCCTTGGGGAAGCTGGCCAGAGTGAGCCACGTCAGAAACCATCAGGGCACGTGGCCTGGACACCTGCAACAACAGTGACGGTGAGGACACTGAGAGCCACTGGACAAGGACAACAAAAATTTTGAGAAAAAAAAAAGAACTACTTGAGTGCCAGTTCCATAAGTGAAAGCCAAATGGAAAAATCAAACTGCAGAAGATAAGTGTCTTGGAACCTCCCTCTTGAAAGAGTTCAAGTCATAGGAAGGAGGAAACAGAGAAACAGGCAGGGAGTTCCAGAGTTTACCAGAGAAAGGGAGGAATCAGTGCAACATGACAGGTGAGAGGATTACAAGCTGAGAGGACTGCAGTGGCTACTTAGAAGATCACAGCAGATGTGCACGGCACGGGAGTGGAGGAGAGGCACGGGGGAGAGACTTGGGACCAAACTGCTGAATGAGTCCAGGAGTTATTAGCGAACAGGCTGGAGCTCAGGAACCTTACACTGAAGAGGGCTCATCCAGTTGGACAGATGACGGAGCAGCGAGCTCCCCCCATCGTTTCCGGCTTCTCCCACTGTGCCGACAGAGAACTGGTGATGCACAACACTACGAAACTGAGAGGGACACTCACCGAAACGTGAATAGTGCACAACAATGATACCAAATCCAAACAGAGGAGGATGTTACTTAGATTTATGGAATGTAAGTAGGGAAATAGGAGGATCATAGAAAGACTAAGTAGTGCATGAGCTAGTCATGGCCAATCAGCGGCTGTCACACCAAGCACGGAGGGACACCAACGTCCGCGCCACCACCCTCGCCCTCTTCTGGTCCTGATCTGCAAGTCGTCAAGACGGAAATGCCGACTGCCCCACGAACCTCACACCAGACATCCGGGTGAAGGCAAGCACGTCGAGTGATGGCTGCGGTGACGACTACACGGCCCTGAGAAGCGACCGGCAGAGAGGTCACGCACTAAAATCCCCGTAGGTGCATCAAGGAGAAACCAGGCAGTGGGGCAAGGTTGACTCAGGTCACCCTGGGTGTCACGAGGTGATGCCACGCGGACGCAACGAGGGCACAAGGGACTGCCAGGGCTGCCCTGCAGACCCTTCCCTAACACCACCACCTCTATTAATGCCATGTCTCCACTATTGTTGAGTTCACGTGGTCGAGTGGCCAGCCACTATTCACCTGCAACCTGCACTGAAATGGGGATTTGACTAAATAGGAATCCTCCTTGGTCTGTTTTTTTTTTGTAGTGTATGCAATTTCTGTGATCTTGAGAGTGTTAAGCAAAAGTATTTATTTGTTCATTAAAGTTTTCACTTAAGCCAGTAGCTCTCTCTTTTCTTCTTTGTGGGGAATACTTCACTTTTCAGACTACACTATGAAGTAAGCAATATACATACACACACCTTTTTTTATTTCTTATTTATTTCTTCTTTTTTTTGTTTTGTTTCCTGAATAAGTGAAATTTTTTAAATTTTCATTTTTTAAATATGTGACCAGAGAATTATCAAACTATTATTCATCAATGATCTTCTACATCAAACTTTTTGTCCTACACTGATGATACCACCCTGCACTTTTCCACATCTTTTCCTAGACATGCAACCCTTCAGGAAACAAACAGTTCATGGGCAGAAAGCACAGAACGCCTCACTTCTGATTTTTCTAAAATTTCTGATTGGGGCAGAGCAAACTTGGTACTGTTCAATGCCACAAAAATTCAATTCCTCCATCTATCAACTCAACACAATCTTTCAGACAACTATCCCCTCTTCTTCAATGACACTCAACTGTCCCCTCCTCTACACTGAATACCCTCGGTCTGTCCTTTACTTATAAAACTTCACGTCTTATCTCTAGCTAAAACAGCTTCTATGAAGTTAGGTGTTCTCAGTCCTCTCCGCCAGTTTTTTTGTCCCTCCCCCCCAGCTGCTAACTATGTACAGGGGCCTTATCTGTCCATGTATGGAGTATGCTTCACATGTCTGTTGGGGGATTCCACTTGTACCGCTCTTTCACACAGGGTGGAATCAAAAACTTTTTGTCTTATCAACTCCTCTCCTCTAACTGACTGTCTTCAGCCTCTTTCTCATTGCCACAGAGTTGCATCTCTTGCTATCTTCTACCGCTATTTTCATGGCAATTGCTCTTCTGATCTTGCTAACTGCATGCCTCCCCTCCTCCTGCAATCTTGCTGTACAAAACATTCTTCTTTCACTCACCCCTATTCTCTCCACCTCTCTAATGCAAAAGTTGACCAAATATTTCTAATCATTGAACCCTTTCTCTGGTAAACTCTGGAATTCCCTGCCTACTCCTATATCTCAAACTTCCTATGACTTGAACGCTTTCAAGAGGGAGGTTTCAAGACACTTATCCTGTAAATTTTGACTAACACTTTCAACTCTTCAGGGACCAGCACCTCAGTGGGCATTTTTTTATTGCAGTTTTATTGCCCTTGGCTAGTGCCCCTCCTACACACACACACAAAAAAAATAAATAAATAAATAAAAAAAAAAAAAAAAAAAATAAATAAATAAATAAATAATAAAGAAAAAAAAAAGCTAACCAAACTTCACAAAGCCAAAATTAACCTAAACTGACCAAAGTAACCCAAACCTAACCAAATGAAACCTAACCTAGCCAGGCCAAAGCTAACCTAACCTAACCAAACCTAGCCAAACTTAAACTAGCCTAACTTAACATAACCAACACCAACCTAACTGACCAAACTTAACCTAACTAAATCAAATCAAACCAATTGTAACGTAATCCCACCAAACTTTAAAAAAAAGCGAAAAAAAAACAGGAAATAATACAACACACACACACACACACACACACACACACACACATCAAACACTAACAATCCAGAAAGACTTGCAATAGCCTCAAATGGTAAACAAACCCACTTATCTCTCTCCTTTACCTTTATCTCGCCGTGTCTTTCCTCCCTCTCATCTCTCAAGCCTTCTCTGGTCACTTCTCGCCCTTCTCTCTCCCTCAGCAAGCAGGCAGAAGGAAGGAAAGAGAAGGAAATGTGCGTAGAAGCATTAACGGTGAGGACAACACGGTCTGGGTGGATGATTCGGCGAGGCACAAATTTCGGAACCTTGGTGCAGGCTTTTTTTTTTCTTCTTTTATTTGTAGTGTCTTTGCTATTATTGATTGTTGCTATTTCATACTTTAATTTGCTTATTGTACTTTCTCTAAGTTATTAAAATTTAGGCGTCTTCAGTTCTCATAAGGGCTATACTTCCAGCTCCTCGAAGCTCCGCCCACTTGACCACTGAAGAATAGACCAGTGGAGTGTGCTGGCGTGTTACCCAAAGAAAACGTGTCCTACAGTTCATTGGCGATGTGTTCCTCACAGAGAACGCAGCAGCCTTAATCCACTGGCTCCTTGAAGTTTAGGTTATTTATAAGTAAATAGCTGATATTCCAGGCCTTGTGATATTGTCAGTTGAATTAATAAAAAAAAAAAAATCATATAGAGCCAATTCTTTGCCTTTTTTTTTTTTTTCTGATCGGAGGAAAGAGACAGGCAGACGCATTTGTTATTCTTGTTTAATAGTTGTTACATTTAAAGAACAGGCACATAGTAATATGACACGGCCTGGTTAAGACATTCCGGGTCAAAATGATGCCTGATGTTGGTCAATGTGACTAGTAAAACTTGGTGCGTGGTACAGCACACACGCCAGTCATGAGATGAAGTGTCAAAGCGTCTGCTGGTATTTTCACACTATTTTCGTGTTTTGGGTACGTTCATCTCTTAGGTATCCCTACTTATTATCCTATTGCGTCTACACAAACTGCAACTATTCTAAGATAACGAAATATGGTCTATTATTAGAGATAATGGAATGGAGCAAGGGGAAACTGTGATGCATGGAGCAGGTCTAACAGGTCTCCAGGTCACAGGTCATTCATAAGGGTGAGAGCGAGGCCCCTCGCTTGTTGTCTGGCTCTTAATTCTTTTATTTTTGTATCTATTTACCGTTCACTGGTTATTGTTGTTATTATCTTCTGTTTTCTTTGCTTCACTTCCTCTTATTTTCCATTTTTTTGTATAGTTATTTTTTGTTTTTGTTATAATTTTTAAATAATAGCTCCCCAATTCTATCTTCTGCGTTGTCTTGGCAGGGTTGCTGTAATTTTATATTTTCCTGTCTTTCTGTGGCATATACAGGAAACCAAAGAAGAAAGTGTGCTACATTTTCATTATCATCTCCACAACCTACATTCAGTTTTATCAGGTGTAATGCCAAGTTCACACATGGAAATTCGCTGTTGAATTGCCAGCCGCCGCAAGCCGCGTTGGCCCGCCTGCCACACTTTTGTTTGGTGCTTGGTGGCTGGAATTGCCGGCCGCACCAAGACCGACAGGTTGGTCTTGTCCAGCAGCCTGCTGCTTTGTGTACATCGTGTCCTCGGCCACTGTTGTGGAAGATGTGGTGTCCGGAGGCAGAAAAGTTAATGCTGGAGCTAGTGAGCAACCGTCATCTCTGAATCCCGAGACACGATATATATATATATATATATATATATATATATATATATATATATATATATATATATATATATATATATATATATATATATATATATATATATATATATATATATGAGTAGTAACCGCTACAGGAGCCAAGTTCTCAATAATTAGCGATTGGTCTTCCTTACCTGTTGGTAGATAACGTAACGTAAGTGTGAGGCGTTCGTCAAGTGTCATTGCTTCCCTCATGTGTGTATCTTCCTTCTTGATAAGGGGAGTGAAAGGCTGCTGAAGACCATGGTACTGCTCCCTGTGGAAGCGTATCCAGTCTCATGGTGTCTGGGTCTTCCACGCTCAGCTCAGACAAGAGTGTGGCAGACACGCCTTTCTCCTCTTCTACTCAGCCAGGGACGCGTCCACAGGCGTTTCCTTTTCCGTTTTATCTTTCGGTGCGCCAAAAGAAATGAAGTTATCACCTCGACATCGTCACTGGAGGAAGACATTTTGCCGAGTTGCTGTTTGTTTATATATCCGTTTCCCGCCAGCCAGCCGTCCCCTCCCACCCGCCGATGTGAACGACTCAGCGTTGCCAGATTCTTTTGGCCATATTATCGTACTATACAGGTTGAAATTATTGTACTTCTGGTAAAATTATCGTACATATGTAATTATTCCAAATATTATGAAAAACTGCCACTTTCCAAATACAGCAGAATTTAGGTTTTATAGAGAGAGAGAGAGAGAGAGAGAGAGAGAGAGAGAGAGAGAGAGAGAGAGAGAGAGAGAGAGAGAGAGAGAGAGAGAGAGAGAGTAATGAAAAAAACAACAATGACCTTAACAAACAAAACACTTTCCTAAATACATATCATTAATAATTAGAGAAAAACTACAGGACACTTCGTTAAGTTGTTTACTTATTATGTAGATTACTGGTCTTGTTCTTCTATATATACATCCGGCACGTCGTCAGCAGCCCCGCCACTCTCTTCATTGGAGGAATATAGCACTCTTGATGTCATGTTTTTTATCATTGACTTTGATTGATGGCTTGAAGGTCGTACAGTCACTGCTGGTGTGGAAGCAACACACTGCTTCACTAGGATGATGTCTCTTACGGTTTCTGTTTTTAGCTTATTTCTGTCTTTTGTTTTCACACGGTTTACACTAGAGAAGCAGCACTCACAGTCAGCATTAGCATGAGGCAAAGAAAGACATCCTAGTGAAAAGTCTGAAACAAGCTTAAACTTGGGGTTTCCATCACTATCCTCCAGAGTTTTTATGGCACACCAAAATTTATCAGGGTGGTTGTAATTGCTTTTGTCCACTTTTTTCGCCATGTTGGTAATGGATTCAGGCAGATCTTCTACGGCAAGCCTCCTCCACTCATCGTCCAGTTGCTGGAGGGTAGAATCATCCTGGACAATGATTCGGGGAAGGTGTGTCGCGAGGGGCACCAAACTTTGCTCTTGCACTTTGCCCTGGATGCCGAGAACACTGGCTGGCTCCAGCATATGCATTCTTAAAAGGACTTCATCTCCGAAATTAAATCTCCTCCTGATCTGTTCTGCTGCTACTATCAAAAATAATCTGCAGTGGAAGCGAAACTCGTACATTTCCTTTTTTCGCTTGCTTAATTCTGGATTGTCTGTTATTGTTTTTAAGACAGATGCACCCAAATACACCTGCTCTAGCATCAGGAACTCACGTTGATATCTTGGATCAACTTTTGAAAGCATCTTTTTCACAATGTATTCATGGTTCATGTACATCAGTAGCAATTCTTTATATAAATTACAAACTTGCCTGTGCAATTCAGTTATGACCACTCTTTCACTTTGAAATAAAAGGTTCAGCTGAGTAAACTTTGGTAATACTGAAGAAAGGAAGCAGTAGTAAAGCCTGGTAAATGGATTGTGCAGTTGTTCATAAGCACTTCTAACTGTGCTACCACAAGTTTTCGTCTGTTGAAAATTTAATTCAGTAAAGAACATCTGAAGAGGGCCCCACTGCTCAAGCATCCTTTTCACAACAGCCGTGTAGGAAAGCCAGCGCGTTCTACATGGCAATAAAATCCTAAGCTTTTGAGCCCCAGCAAACTCTTGAAATTCTACAAATTGTGCCAATCGTTTTGAAGAGTTCTCGAATGTGTTGTGGACATCATGAGCTAGTTGTTCAATAGCATCAGGTAATTGTTTGCA
This sequence comes from Scylla paramamosain, assembly GCF_035594125.1. Lineage (NCBI taxonomy): Eukaryota > Metazoa > Arthropoda > Malacostraca > Decapoda > Portunidae > Scylla > Scylla paramamosain. The sequence continues at coordinate 2,678,894 of NC_087199.1, forward strand.
TGCTTCAGAGGCACATATATGGGCAGAATGGCACACACATTTCATAATAAAGATTCCTGGGCAAAGTTCCTTTAACCTGCTACTCACAGAGTTATTAGGCCCCATCATAGTGCTGTATCCATCACAACCAAAGCCAATCATATTACAAGTAGGTATACCATTTTCAGTAAATGTTTTCATTATCTCTGAAAACAACCTGGCAGCTGTAGCACCTTCATTAGCTTTACTAGGATCACTACTAAATAATGGCACTAAATCCCAAAATTTGGTGACAACAGCATTTCCTTCAACCACTCTTACCATGATGCATCAATTCTGAGAGACCGATATATCTGTGGATTCATCCACAAGAATGGTGAACTTGGTCTGCTTCAAGATGTTAATGAGCTCTTGTTTGTGAGAGTGTGCCATAACATTACCACACACTCTTTGACATTTTGTTCTTTTCATTTTCAATTCCTTTGCAATAGCGGAGTCAGAGAAGCAACCTTTCAGGACTTCACACAGATGATCGGCCACACGGAAACTTATATTGTGTTCCACCATAAATGCAGTAAGCCTTATTTCAGCAGCCTTAACACAATCACTTTTACTGGTTTCATTATCACCACGTGCACTTGTAAATGACTCCATCAGTTTTTTGGATGAGGATGGCGCACACATTTTCTTGTGCTTTGCAGTGTTTTCGTGCAACTTGAGAGTTGTGAGCTGGGCGGTTATTTCAACACTGCAAATAAGGCACATGGCCTTACAAGCATCCTTCTGTGCAGGCCCCGCCCACGGAAACTGTTTGTCCCACTCGGGCCTATATTTCTGTTTCCGTCTCGCTTTTTTCGGCACTGCACCACATTCCTCCTCTCTCTCCTTTCCTTTCTCTTCAGACATTTTTAACGAAAACTGAAAGTCCTGTCCTGCGTCGCGACGCGCGAGACTGACGACTGACTGACGACTACGAGACTATGGGACGGGGACTCGGGGAGCGGACGGACTGGTCGCAGACAAGAACGAGACCTCTTGTTCACCAGTATGGTCAGACTTGTCTCGTAAGGAAAGCAATACATCTGCCACTTTCAGGTTTTTATTTTGTTATTCAAATTTATATAAGAAACTTTGCATTACCTGATATTGATAACATTAATTTTCACTCAAATTATTGTATATTTCATAAAAAATATCGTACGAATTCCCAAATTATCGTATTATCGTATGAGTCCCATTGTACATCGTACACGGGCAAAAAATATTGTACTTGTACAATAATTACCGTACGTCTGGCAACGCTGGACTGAACGTTCATCCTGCTGGGAGGATGTGTTGCCAGGTATTGCCAGCTTGTGGAGGGTGGCAATTCAACAACGAATTGCCAAGTGTGAACCCACATTAAATCTTTTTCTGTCATTTAATTATAAGGTGTTTCTTTTAAACTTGAAAAATAAAAAAATTGTGATGCTGGATCAATCAATAGCGTATACCTCATCTTGCCCTCCAATAAAACACTTGATTTGTAATTTAATTCTTTCCTCCAATACCTTGTATTCATTTCTTGCATTTCGTTCTTTATGTTTTCCTTTGTTTAATTTGTTATGCTTCCTCTCTCTAATCTTAAGTAATTCCTAAGCTCATTCAGCAACCCTTTCATCCATCTCCCCTGCCTGCTCTCCAATACCTGTGCTATCCTTCCCACCAGGTCATTTCCCTCCACCAGTAGGTACCTTCAACACTTGAGCTGTTCCTCCCTGCTCCTCGTCGTCATGCCAGAAGCTTCCACTTCCCACTCAAGGTTGCTACAGGTGCGTCATGGCTTGCTGCCCCCAAGTTCTGCCTAAATACCCCATTTTCAGTTCTTTGCAATATATCAATTTCTTTTTCTATCACTTCCATAATGTTGATACCATATAAAATAGATGTTAATGCAATAATCTTCCAGTACGTTTTTCCAATAAGAATTTTAGAGCAACTAGTCTCTATGACACTACGTGCTATGTTAGCGTTAGCCAGTCTTTTTGCTTTTTGAAGCATCTCGTTCTGCGCCTTAAAACAATTAATGCTGTCACTGATAGCAATTCACAAATATTTGAATTTATCTTTTACTTTTATGTTTTCAATATTTCCTGATTTCTTTCATATTAGATATTATATATTATTATTTTTATCCTTATTTATTTCTAATCCCAACTCTTTTCCTACCTCCTCAAGTTTCTTTATGATTTACTTTGCATTGTCTATATCATCAGTCAGCAGCATCCCTTCATCAGCAAAGAAAAGTGATGCTATATTAAAGTTTTAGTTTCTGTAGCCTTCGTGAAGACCTTGCAGTTCTCTTATACTAAAAGTTTGAAGAGAGCGGTAGACGATGTACACCTTTCATTGTCTTATCCCATTTGTCACCTCTATTTCCACCTCTCCCTCCTCTCCTAATTATATTTTGGTCTTATCATTTGTATACACTTTGGCTATGAAATCAATGCAATTTGGGTTTATCTTCTTTTGAATTAACATTTTTTTTCTGAATATTTTGAGTGTTCTATGTATCTTGCTTTGAAATTGATTATTACTATTACTACTATTATTATTATCATTATAATAATAATAATAATAATAATAATTATTATTATCATTATTATTATATGCCTTGGTAAAGTCAACTAATATCACAATCAAAGGCTTTTTTTTTTTTTTTCATCTTAAATGACTTTTCTACACAATATTTAACAATAATGTTATTTTCGATCTTACCCTCTTCTGTGAATCCTGCTTGTGTTTCTTTCTCTAATCTGTTCTTTATTAAATGCTCTTCTAAACTGTTCCTAATTACTGCTATCACTAACTTATACCCAACTTCAGGTAAAGCAATCGATTCTTCGCTTTTGGTTTCCTTGATTTGTGTATCATCACTGTACGTGATTCCTTCCAGTTTGCTTGTATCTGACCAGACTTTAATGTCCCTTTCAGCCTATGTATTAACAAACCCTTTAAAACCGTACTTTTCCTCAGCTCCTTGTACATATCAGCTTTTATCTTGTTTGTGGACGCCTGCCTGATCTTGATCTTGATGGTACAGGCGGCTCGGGCTTGCTCCTTGTATGACACCGTGCAAGAAAGAGATTGATTATTATGGGAGATATGAATACACATGTGGGTATTTCAGGTGACCAAATGAAAAGGAATGGTGAGATGCTTGATGAGTTTGTGAATGAGATGGAATTGGAGAAACTGAATGAAACCTTGGCAGAAGGACGAGTTATTTGGTGTGCTGTAGGGAAAAAAAGAAAGAAAAGAAAACAGCAAACCTAAAACAGACACCATCTTCCACACCACTACCTACATCTAGTACATCACATTTTCTCCAGGAACTCCTTCACAACCTCAATCATACATTAATTCGTCTCTCTACACAGTCCTACCAGCAACACCATCCATTCTTGTCTCCACTCTGACATCACCACTTGCATCATTTCTCTCCTGTCTCTCTCACACCTCACACACTCCAGCACCACATGCTCCACCGTCTCATCCTCTCCCATGTCACACATCTGGCACACTTTGCTGCGGGACTCAGACCACCTGTAACTCCTTGCATTCACATCCATACACTGTGCCCTCGCTC
>NC_087199.1:2687500-2690000 GCF_035594125.1 Scylla paramamosain
GTTTCAGGGGCAGCAGTGGCCAGTGGGACAAAACAGCAGCAGCAGCAGCAGCAGCAGCAGTGACAGCGACGAGACAGCACGAGAAAGCAGGAAAAGCGAGGCTCTCATTCAAAAATATTGCATAAAAATGAAGGAACAAAGAGAATACTGAAAAAAAAAAAGAAATACTGAATACAGGATGAAAATGATGACAAATACAGATAAGAGCTGTTACAAATAAGTAATGAGAAATAGAGAATGTCAGATAAAAACAATGAGAAATAGAGAATAAAAGCCCATGTATATATATTTTTCTAATACAGTGTTACATAATACTGTTTATAAAATGTGTTGATTAAATTATGAAAGACTATAAAGGACACAAAATAAAATAATAAAAAAGATAAGAAAATGCAATGTACATTTTCTATAACACAACAATACGTAGTGCTTAGAAACGTGTGTGTGTGTGTGTGTGTGTGTGTGTGTGTGTGTGTGTGTGTGTGTGTGTGTGTGAACAGAAATGATAATGGTCATACTGATTAGTGAAGAGAAGATAGGAAGTAATTAAAAAGTAGGAAGATTACAATAAAGTGTGTAATATATATAAAAATAGTTAAAATGATGAGTACCTTTAAACAATGGGATTATTATAACAACTACTAACAACACTGGCTTAGGGGAGATTATTATTATTATTATTATTATTATTATTATTATTATTATTATTATTATTATTACTATTACTATTATTATTATAGACGTGTTATATCAATTGACTATACATTTTCTTTTCATATTATACACTGTTATTTTGGGGGAGCGATCATAGAAAATGGGGCGAGGGTGACGACACACACACACACACACACACACACACACACACACACACACACACACACACACACACACACACACACACACACACCACTACTACTAATATAATACAAGCGTTAGTTTTTCCCATCAGTTTGTTGTAACGCGAAAGAATCTTTGACCCGCGGCCGCCGTGTGACCTGACCTGACCTTAGCTAGACTAACTTCACCTCGCCTCACCTAGACCTCCTTTAACCTAACTTCACCTCACTTGATCTGACGTAGCCTAACCTAATTTCACCTGACCTAACCTAACCTAATTTCACCTGACCTAAACTAACCTAACCTAGCAGTGTGACCTAACTTAATTTACATAACTTAATTCATATCTTAGCCTAGTTTATCCTTACCTCCACTGTGACCTGACCTAACTAACCAAACAACACTCCTAACCTAACCTAACTTGACCTAACCTAACCAAACATCACTCCTAACCTAACCTCCACTGTGACCTAACCTAACCTAAGCTAACTTCACTCCTAACTCCCAGCATATGACCTAGACTGAGACACTTTGACCTTTTGAACTTAGTCACGTGACCTCATACCTCTGTGACCCAGTTTGACCTGACACGGCGGCCGGGGTCAAGTCTCCTGGCGGGGGTGACACAAGCCAGGTCACCCACCCCCCCCTTGAAGCGACATCTGGTGCCCCCCCACCCTAACTGGCACCTTGGTAGCTTCACCTTCCTAACTAAAATTCGTATTCATTTATATATTTATTTATTTTTTTTACTGCCTTGGTGTAACTTCACTAACTTCCTTCCTAACTTAAGTTCATATTTGTTTATTTATTTATTAGCTCAAACTTCCTCGTGTGGGCAAATTTATGTGTTTCCCTTAATTCTACATTTGTTTATTTTTTCAGCTTATAATTTTCTTTTTCTTTTCTTTTTAACTTCAAAATTCACCTGACATAAATTTACCTTCATATTTATTTATTCTTAGCTTACAATTTTCATATTTTAAAGAAAGCCTCAATATTTACCTGAAATTTTTATCGTACCTTGCATAGCTTTCTTTTAATAATTTCATATATTTATCTGTTAAGCTTTTATTTTTTTTCCCTTTTCTTTAAGAAACTTCAGCATTCAATTGCCTTCATATCATACCGTACTTAACTTCCTTCTAACTTCATTTTTCTAATTTTATATTTCTTTACTTTTTTAACGTATAATTTTCTCGACTTTAAAAACTTGAATACATATTTATCTAACTTTCTAACTTCATTTTTCTAACTTTATATTTCTTTACTTTTTTAACGTATAATTTTCTCGACTTTAAAAACTTCAATACATATTTATCTAACTTTCTAACTTCGTTCCTAACTTCCTTACTTCACCTGATATTTATTATATTATTTATAATTGGCTCGTAATCTTAATTTCTAGATTTACCTCAATTCTTGACCATATTTTGTATAAGTTTCTTCCTAACTTCGTCCCTAACTTTTTATTAATTTATTTTTATCTTTAGTTTATGATTCTTTTACTTTAACATTCACCTAACTTGTTTGGAATAATTTGCTAGGCTTCCTTTCTAACTTCTCCCGTTCTTTCCTTCCTAACTTCATCTGATATACTATATTTATTTTTTTTATTACAGTATTAAGTTAAAAAAAATCTTATTTACCTATTGTAACTTGT
>NC_087199.1:2695000-2705000 GCF_035594125.1 Scylla paramamosain
TTGAATGTAGTGGTGCGGAGTGTTTCAGAATGCGGTCCAAACAGGAAGGGGTCACGAGTTTCCTGGTGATGGTGAGGCGAGGGAGCGGTCGACGGCCGCTGCCAGGAGAGTTAAGTGGCGTCCAGCAGCAGCCAGCCGAGTGTGTCACAGCCGCTCCATGCAGGACGACTGTGTTGCTGCCGCTGCTCCAGTCAAGCCGTGCTGAGGGTTCCCCAGGGCCAGGCTGTCGTCACACCCGCGGCGCCACGCACCATACTGGCCCTTTGTTTCGGTTCGTCGCGCGGCGACCATTCTCTCAACTTACTCGCGTTGTCGATTTCAAATACAGGCTGTTGTTTCCACCACGCACTGACTTGTTCCGCGCCACCTGCGCCATTCAGCGGCACAGACATGTTGCCTGTGATGTCTTGACGTCAGAGGCGCGGGCCAAGGGCAACAAACGAGAGGAAAAAGCCCACTGAGTGTCAGTCAGCGTGAAGGCGTGTGCATCGCCGCGAGTCACGTGTGCAGTGTGGCGCGCCTGCTCAGGATGCCAGGGGACCACAACTTGCTGACATTTCACACGCACCAGCACACCACCTCCAGTGCTGTCTCCGTGGGTACGGTGCAGTTCATAGAGAATGGTGCACACATTTTATTAAAAACGCTAAATACACGAATATGTATGTAGAGCGGCTCTATAAAACAATAAAAACTCGAAATTGCTTGTAAGTTTGAGGTCTACGCTGCCACCTGGTGACGGCCGCTTCCCAGAAACTCCCCATTACAGTTCAGGTGCAAAGGGACTGAGGGCAACATCGATAAAGGGAGGGATCGGGATATGGCAACACTGCACATCAAGATCAAGATTAAGATTAGGTTTTTTTTTTTTTTTTTATATATATTTATATATATAGTGGTGGTGATGATAATGGTAACAGTAGTGGTGGTAATAGTAACAATGGCGGTAACAGCGATAATAAAGATAATAATAATAATAATAATAATAATAATAATAATAACAATAATAATAATAATAATAATAATAATAAATGTGTATTATTATAATAATAATAATAATAATAATAATAATAATAATAATCATAATAATAATAAATGTGTATGATAATAATAATAATAATAATAATAATAATAATAATAATAATAATAATAATAATAATAATAATAATAATAATAACAATAACTACTAACACTAATTAATTTATCCACGAATTCTGTCTCGTAAGAATTCGTTCATTGAAAAAAAAAAAAAAACGAAAACAATTGTCTGAAAATAGTTCAGTTTATTCTTGTATCCATTTTTTTTTTAACTTAACGTGATAGAAAACGGGGAACGAATTGCAGGGAGTGGGTGTCATGCAGAGAGAGAGAGAGAGAGAGAGAGAGAGAGAGAGAGAGAGAGAGAGAGAGAGAGAGAGAGAGAGATTATCAGATAGTACCAAAGGAATGATAATAATAATAATAATAATAATAATAATAATAATAATAATAATAATAATAATAATAATAATAATAATGAGAATAATAACAAATAAGAAAAAAATAAAATAAAACGATAATAATAATAATAATAATAATAATAATAATAATAATAATAATACTGATAATAATAATAATAATAATAATAATAATAATAATAATAATAATAATAATAATAATAATAATAATAATAATATTAATAGAAATAATGAGAATAATAACAAATAAGAAAAAATTAAATAAAAAAAATAATAATAATAGTAACAATAATAATAATGATAGTGATAATAATAATAATAATAATAATAATAATAATAATAATAATAATAATAACAATAATAATAATAATAATAATAATAATAATAACAACTATGGAACAAAATTTTCATGGTCATCATCATCATCATCATCATTTATGTTCCTTCATGTGATTAAGTTTAAAATGATAATTAAATTTTGAAGCATCTTTTCTTTTTATTTATCATGACTATATATATATATATATATATATATATATATATATATATATATATATATATATATATATATATATATATATATATATATATATATATATATATATATATATATATATATATATATATACTTTTATTTTCTTTATTTTTGTATTTTATTTACGAAGGAATTTAAAAAATGCCAAAATTAATTAAAAAAAAGTTAGTTTGAAATATCTTTTTAAATTTTGAAGGCGAAAAATGATCTATATTTTTCCATTTTTTCCCTTACGAATGAATGAATGAAAAAAGAACGTATAATTACTGGTTTTTACACAAAATTAATTACGAAAGCAACATACTTGTGTTAAATGTTTGCTTAAGTTTTGCTTTGTGGAAAAAAAAGCACGTTATAAGTTTTTTTTGAAGTTAGGAGTTTGTGAAAGGAAAAGGAATATACATTTTTTGTTAAAGTTATGATTCTGAGAAAGAAAAAAAATCTATTTAGTTTTGATTTTGTGAACGAAAAATATTGAATTATAATTTTTCCGCATAACAAACAAATAAATAAATAAATAAACAAAACTAATAAACTCAATCCATTTATTCTTAACTTACAAACTTATGAATGAAAACAAATCGAAAATAAGAAAAAGACAATAATAAACAGAAAAAAGATAAACAAAACAAAGAGAAGACAAGAAAACCAAGTAAAACAAAGGACAGGAACACACTTTGACAAAATGCAGATGGAAGAAAAATGCAAATATTGAGGCAACCAGTGCATGCGTCGCTATTCTATATCAAACACAAGAAGTAACACAAAAAGGTGGTTGTGATAAGACACATTCCGCTCTCAAGTGCACGCTAAACAAATCTTCAAATCGAAAAAGGAAAAAAAAAAAAAAAAAGTGAAATAAATTTGTCATTCTTTTCTTGATTTATTGTGGAATATATATAAAAAAAAAAAATTATTCAGAAGAGGAGGAATTGACGTAAAAATGGACAGCCAATCAGAAAAGAGGAGGAACTGTGATGTGAAAATGAACAGCCAATCAGAAAAATATTAAGAATTGTGATGTGAAAATGGGCAGCCAATGAGACAAGGTAAGGAATTCAAAGTTAGAATGAAGAGCCAATCAGAAAACAGAAAGAACTGTGACGTAAAAGGAAACAGCCAATGAGAGGAGACAAGAAATTCAAACGTCAAAATGTGCAGCCAATCAGAAAAGAGAAGGAGCTGCGGCACAAAAATAAGGAACCAATGAGAGAGGAGAAGAATTTGTGACGTCATAAGGTATGGCCAATGAGAGAAGAGAAATTCTCTCTGATAAAAATGAAAGCCCAATCAGAGAGAGGAATAAACAACCAATGAAAGAGAGGGAAAGAAGTGTAATAACAAGACAGCCAATTAGAAAAGAGAAGGAATTGTGACGTGAAAATCGAGAGCCAATTAAAAAAACAGAAAGATTGAGAGGAGGATCTGTGGTAACCAATCAGAGAAACGAAGGATTGTGACGTCATAAGGGACAGCCAATCAGAGGAAAGAAGGACTGTGATATCATAAGGGAGAGCCAATCAGAAAAGGGGAAGAGTTCAAAGTCGCGAGGGACAGCCAATCAGAGAAGAGGAAGAATTCAAAGTCGCAAAGGACAGCCAATCAGAGAAGAGGAGAAATTCAAAGTCGCGAGGGACAGCCAATCAGAGAAGAGGAGGAATTCAAAGTCGCGAAGGACAGCCAATCAGAGAAGAGGAAGAATTCAAAGTCGTGAGGGACAGCCAATCAGAGAAGAGGAGAAATTCAAAGTCGCGAGGGACAGCCAATCAGAGAAGAGGAGGAATTCAAAGTCGTGAGGGACAGCCAATCAGAGAAGAGGAAGAATTCAAAGTCGCAAAGGACAGCCAATCAGAGAAGAGGAGGAGTTCAAAATCGCGAAGGACAGCCAATCAGAGAAGAGGAGGAGTTCAAAGTCGCAAAGGACAGCCAATCAGAGAAGAGGAAGAATTCAAAGTCGTGAGGGACAGCCAATCAGAGAAGAGGAGATCTACTGGTGACGTCATAAGTAAACAAACATGGCCGCTCTTCCCAAACGCTTTCCCTTGGTTGAGGAAACAAGTGAATATCAATTTGTGTTATTGTCAAGGTAAATAATAACAAATAAATAACACAAATCAATCAATAATCATAACAAATAAATAAATATAAATAAATGAGAATAACAAATGAACAGACGACACAAAAACTGAAATAAAAATATAACGAAATTATAATGAAAACTTTTTTTTTGTTTAATTTTGTTAAAAAAAAACGAAATAAATCAATAAATTCATAAGCGAAATAACAAAAACCAATACATAAATAAATAACATAACATAACAAATAAAAGACGGAGAGGTAAAGAAATAGGAAAAATATATAAAAAATTAAGTTAATACAATTTTTTTTCACGTTGTTTTAAAATAAATGAATAAACAAATAAATAAATAAATAAATAAATAAATAAATAAATAAAAGAAGAGAAAAAAAAAACAAACAGAGAAATAAAAGGAATAAAAAAATGAAGTTGAGAATTAACATAGAGGTTTTATTTACGTTTCTGTTTGAATAAATAAATAAATAAACACATAAATAAATAAAATAAACAACGAAAGAAATAAGATAAAAAAATATAAAAAAAAGGAAAAGAAACACAGAAACATCAATAACGGGAAAAAAATTAGTTAAAATGAAAAAAAAAGAAAAAAAGGAAAAGAAACAGAAACATCAATAACGAGAAAAAAGTTTATAGTTAAAATGAAAAAAAAGAAAAAAAAAGAAAAAAACTGATACCGTCAATTTGAAAGAAAGTGAATCAAAATGAAACAAAGAGAAAAGAAAAAAAAAGATAATTAAGGAGAAGTTAAAAATAAAGAGTGTTTCATTTTTAGTGTGTGTGTGTGTGTGTGTGTGTGTGTGTGTGTGTGTGTGTGTGTGTGTGTGTGTGTGTGTGTGTGCGCGTATAATTCTTTGGTATATAATTTTTTCCACAATCTCTCTCTCTCTCTCTCTCTCTCTCTCTCTCTCTCTCTCTCTCTCTCTCTCTCTCTCTCTCTCTCTCTCTCTCTCTCTCCCAAGCCATTTGTCTTCATTACTCTCTCTCTCTCTCTCTCTCTCTCTCTCTCTCTCTCTCTCTCTCTCTCTCTCTCTCTCTCTCTCTCTCTCTCTCTCTCTCTCGCAGTAAAGCAAGATTAAAACCATGTGTTTGTCGTTCTGTCAGGCATCTCTACACTCAGTCTTAAATTTAAAGGATGAAAAGTGAATCTCTTCATTCATTCATTCATTCATTCCCACTCATACCTCGTTCATCATTCATTGCTTTCATATTCCTGAGAGAGAGAGAGAGAGAGAGAGAGAGAGAGAGAGAGAGAGAGAGAGAGAGAGAGAGAGAGAGAGAGAGAGAGAGAGAGAGAGAAATAGGAAAGAAAATCGTTAATAATAATAATAATAATAATAATAATAATAATAATAATAATAATAATAATAATAATAAATAATAATAATAAATAATAATAATAACAACAATGAGAGAGAGAGAGAGAGAGAGAGAGAGAGAGAGAGAGAGAGAGAGAGAGAGAGAGAGAGAGAGAGAGAGAGAGAGAGAGAGAGAGAGAGAGAGAGAGAAATAAACAAATCATAAGGTCATAGAAAAAAAAAATCAAATTCAAGAAAGCAATTCATGAACCAATCAGCAAGCAGGATTCAAAAGAGCCCTTCACCCAGCAGCCAATCACAGGACACCATTCAAACCTGTCAGCCAATAGGGAAGCGTTTTGGAAACCTATTAAATATTAGGCCAAAAATTATTATTATTATTATTATTATTATTATTATTATTATTATTATTATTATTATTATTATTGTGACAGTCTCCTCTTGTCTTACTTTTTGCATGAGAGAGAGAGAGAGAGAGAGAGAGAGAGAGAGAGAGAGAGAGAGAGAGAGAGAGAGAGAGAGAGAGAGAGAGAGAGAGAGAGAGAGAGAGAGAGAGAGAGAGAGAGAGAGATTTAAATGATCAGATTAAATTAATTAGATACAGTAATTTGTATATCAATATTAACAACTCAAAACACAAAGAGAGAGAGAGAGAGAGAGAGAGAGAGAGAGAGAGAGAGAGAGAGAGAGAGAGAGAGAGAGAGAGAGAGAGAGAGAGAGAGAGAGAGAGAGAATCATAATTTCATTCCCTCACAACTTTTTGTAAATTTTCTTCACATTGATTATAAAAAAAAAATGATAAATGATGAAAATAAAAGTTTCGGGCAAAAAATTTTAAACGTAAATCGCTCCTCTTCATTTTTTTCACTTTTTTTTTGAGCGTGTGTAAAATGCAGAGAGAGAGAGAGAGAGAGAGAGAGAGAGAGAGAGAGAGAGAGAGAGAGAGAGAGAGAGAGAGAGGGAAGGGCGGGCAGGCAGACAGACAAACTCATGCAATCCCCACCTAGTTAGTTTCAAACTTCAGTAACTCTTCCTACAATCTGTCTTCTCTTGGGTGCCCGCTGTCTGAAACCGATACAATCCCAACATTACTTCACACACTCACCCACGCGCCTCCCCCACGCCCCCATACCCCACACACGCACCAGAGACCGTAGGGAACAAGGAACAAGGTCTATGAAGGTTTAACAGGATCTAACACGGTCTAGTTGGGCACGCCAGTACGTCTGCTGCTGTTTGCGATTGCTGGTTGAACAATAAAGAGGTATTAAGATTCAAAATGCGATGTATGGTTACGTAGAACAAGAGAAAAGCCAGGAACTGATTCAACAAGGCCGTAGAAAGCCAGTTGAGGGAAGGAGATGGAGGGGGAGACAGGGAGTGTTGTGGAAGGCTGGAACTGTGGTGAGACTGGAGAAGATGGGAGGCACAGAGGAGGATGCACGGGACACACAGCTGGAGGAGGCTCAGACATGGGACCAGTCACTCATTGCTGGGAAACGGCCGAAGGAGAAGCGATAGGAAGATGCAAGGGACAAAAAAAAAAGTGGAGAAATCTTGTTATTCCTGTCACTAGAACCATGAAAACACCATTTAAAACACTTGTAGCTTCAATTGGAGCCTTTTCAAAAGAGTCTGTCCTGTTAACGATGTAGATATGTTGTTCATCTGTCACTGGAACCATAAAAACGTCGTTAAAGACCCGTGTAATTACAATTAGAACTTTGGGAAGTAGTGGAGGTGGCGCAGAAGTGTTTCAGAATTTACGCTCCGTGGAAGATGGTGAAGCAAGCAGCGGCTGGGAACAAAACACCAGTCCTGAGTAGCTTCCCCCATGGCCTTCCTCAGAGGAATGTGGCGGCTTCCAGGCCAAGCCGTCATGATTCTAGGGATGCTGCAGCTGTTAGTCTGCTGTCTGAGGGTGCTGATTGGTCCCGGGTCGTGTCTTCCGTCTTCTGATTGGCCTGTGCGTCGCCTTCCTGGGTCATGCGTCCTGCTACGTGATTGGTGCACGCCTGTCACCCGCCGTGGCGACCTGTGGCGCCACACCACCACACACAGTGTCGCCCACTCTTTGGCTGATACTATTATTTAAAAATTATAATTATAAATAAAAAACTAATAATAATAATAATAATAATAGTAATAATAAATAATAATAATAATAATAATAATAATAATAATAATTATAATAATAATAATAATAATAATAGTATCAGCCAAAGAGGGGGCGACACTGTGTGGGGTGGTGTGGCGCCACAGGTCGCCACGGCGGTGACAGGCGTGCACCAATCACGTAGCAGGACGCATGACCCAGGAAGGCGACGCACAGGCCAATCAGAAGACGGAAGACACGGACCCGGGACCAATCAGCACCCTCAGACAGCAGACTACAGCTGCAGCATTCCCTAGAATCATGACGGCTTGGCCTGCAAGCCGCCACATTCCTCTGAGGAAGGCCATGGGCGAAGCTACTCAGGACTGGTGTTTTGTTCCCAGCCCCTGCTTGCTCCACCACCTCCGAAACTCGTCACAGCGTCCTCAACACACGGTCCCCAGTGATGCCTACCTGTACGTGTGGTCCAGGCGCTGTGTTGAGGCGAGCTGTGTGCAGTAGGTACACGCGCCACAGACTGGCTGGTGTGGTTTAGTGTTGCGTCCAGCAGTGCTGTCTCAAACTAGGGACCGTATTCTGAGACGCTTCTGCGCCGCACCTCCACTGCCTTCCTAAGGCTCTGCTTGAAGCTACACAGGTTTTCAAGTTTCTTTTTTTTTTGACTGTTTTAGTGACAAACTAACAAGATTTCTACACTATTGACAGAAGAAACACTCTTATAAGGCTCTATTTTTTTTCATTTTTATTTTATTTATTTATTTATTTTTATGTAGGAGGGACACCAGCCATTGAGATGCCGGTCCCCGAAGAGGTCCAAAGCGGTGGTCAAAAACTGAAGGATAAGTGTGTTGAAACCTCCCTCTTGAAGGAGTTCAAGTCATAGGAAGGTGGAAATACAGAAGCAGGCAGGGAGTTCCAGAGTTTACCAGAGAAAGGGATGAATGATTGAGAATACTGGTTAACTCTTGCATTAGAGAGGTGGACAGAATAGTGGTGAGAGAAAGAAGAAAGTGTTGTGCAGCGAGGCCGCAGGAGGAGAGGAGGCATGCAGTTAGCAAGATCAGAAGGGCTGTTAGCATGAAAATAGCGGTAGAAGACAGCTAGAGATGCAACACTGCGGCGGTGAGAGAGAGGCTGAAGACAGTCAGTTAGAGGAGAGGAGTTGATGAGACGAAAAGCTTTTGATTCCATCCTGTCTAGAAGAGCAGTATGAGTGGAACCCCCCCAGACATGTGAAGCATACTCCATACATGGACGGATAAGGCCCTTGTACAGAGTTAGCAGCTGGCGGGGGGAGAGAAAAAACTCAGAAAGCCTAACTTCCTAGAAGCTGTTTTAGCTAGAGATGAGATGTGAAGTTTCCAGTTCAGATTATAAGTAAAGGACAGACCGAGGATGTTCAGTGTAGAAGAGGGGGACAGTGTAGTGTCATTGAAGAAGAGGGGATAGTTGTCTGGAAGGTTGTGTCGATTTGATAGATGGAGGAAATTGAGTTTTTGAGGCATTGAACAATACCAAGTTTGCTCTGCCACAATCCAGAAATTTTAGAGAGATCAGAATTGAGGCGTTCTGTGGCTTCCCTGCGTGAACTGTTTACTTCCTGAAGGGTTGGACGTCTATGAAAAGACGTGGAAAAGTGCAGGGTGGTATCATCAGCCTAGGAGTGGATAGGACAAGATGTTTGGTTTAGAAGATCATTGATGAATAATAAGAAAGAGAATCGGTGACAGGACAGAACCCTGAGGAACACCACTGTTAATAGATTTAGGAGAAGAACAGTGACCGTCTACCACAGCAGCAATAGAACGATCAGAAAGGAAACTTGAGATGAAGTTACAGAGAGAAGGATAGAATGCCGTAGGAGGGTAGTTTGGAAATCAAAGCTTTGTGCCAGACTCTATCAAAAGCTTTTGATATGTCCAAGGCAATAGCAAAAGTTTCGCCAAAATCTCTAAAAGAGGATGACCAAGACTCAGTAAGGAAAGCCAGAAGATCACCAGTAGAGCGGCCTTGACGGAACCCATACTGGCGATCAGATAGAAGGTTGTGAAGTGAAAGGTGTTTAAGAATCTTCCTGCTGAGGATAGATTAAAAAACTTTAGATAGGCAGGAAATTAAAGCAATAGGACGGTAGTTTGAGGAATTAGAACGGTCACCCTTTTTAGGAACAGGTTGAATGTAGGCAAACTTCCAGCAAGAAGGAAAGGTAAATGTTGACAGACAGAGCTGAAAGAGTTTGACTAGGCAAGGTGCAAGCACGGAGGCACAGTTTCGGAGAACAATAGGAGGGACCCCATCAGGTCCATAAGCCTTCCGAGGGTTTAGGCCAGCGAGGGCATGGAAAACATCACTGCAAAGAAATTTAATAGGTAGCATGAAGTAGTCAGAGGGTGGAGGAGAGGGAGAAAACAAGCCCAGAATCATCCAAGGTAGAGTTTTTAACAAAGGTTTGAGGCGAAGATTTCAGCTTTAGAAATA
>NC_087199.1:2725000-2727500 GCF_035594125.1 Scylla paramamosain
CCCTAATGCAAGAGTTAACCAGTATTCTCAGTCTTTCACCACTATTCTGTCCACCTCCCTAATGCAAGAGTTAACCAGTATTCTTAGTCTTTCACCACTATTCTGTCCACCTCCCTAATGCAAGAGTTATCCAGTATTCTCAGTCTTTCACCACTATTCTGTCCACCTCCCTAATGCAAGAGTTAACCAGTATTCTCAGTCTTTCACCACTATTCTGTCCACCTCCCTAATGGAAGAGTTAACCAGTATTCTCAGTCTTTCACCACTATTCTGTCCACCTCCCTAATGCAAGAGTTAACCAGTATTCTCAGTCTTTCACCACTATTCTGTCCACCTCCCTAATGCAAGAGTTAACCAGTATTCTCAGTCTTTCACCACTATTCTGTCCACCTCCCTAATGCAAGAGTTAACCAGTATTCTTAGTCTTTCACCACTATTCTGTCCACCTCCCTAATGCAAGAGTTATCCAGTATTCTCAGTCTTTCACCACTATTCTGTCCACCTCCCTAATGCAAGAGTTAACCAGTATTCTCAGTCTTTCACCACTATTCTGTCCACCTCCCTAATGCAAGAGTTAACCAGTATTCTCAGTCTTTCACCACTATTCTGTCCACCTCCCTAATGCAAGAGTTAACCAGTATTCTCAGTCTTTCACCACTATTCTGTCCACCTCCCTAATGCAAGAGTTAACCAGTATTCTTAGTCTTTCACCACTATTCTGTCCACCTCCCTAATGCAAGAGTTATCCAGTATTCTCAGTCTTTCACCACTATTCTGTCCACCTCCCTAATGCAAGAGTTAACCAGTATTCTCAGTCTTTCACCACTATTCTGTCCACCTCCCTAATGCAAGAGTTAACCAGTATTCTCAGTCTTTCACCACTATTCTGTCCACCTCCCTAATGCAAGAGTTAACTAGTATTCTCAGTCTTTCACCACTATTCTGTCCACCTCCCTAATGCAAGAGTTATCCAGTATTCTCAGTCTTTCACCACTATTCTGTCCACCTCCCTAATGCAAGAGTTAACCAGTATTCTCAGTCTTTCACCACTATTCTGTCCACCTCCCTAATGCAAGAGTTAACCAGTATTCTCAGTCTTTCACCACTATTCTGTCCACTTCCCTAATGCAAGAGTTAACCAATATTCTCAGTCTTTCACCCCTCTCACTGGCACACTCCTGAACTCCCTGCCTGCTGCTGTATTTCCCCTGCCTGTGACTTGAACTCTTTCAGGAGGGAGGCTGCAGCACACTTATCCCATAATTGTGAATGATCCTTTTTGACCTTTCTTTGGAGATCGGCACCTGAGTAGGCCTTTTTTTTTTTTTTTTTCTTTTGTTCTTCCTTTTTCGTTGTCCTTGGCCAGAGCCCCTCCTACAAAAAAAAAGAGGGAAAAAAAGAAGAAGACATCCTATTTCCCTCACCCCAAAACCCATTTCTCACCCCCTCACCACCCCATCGCTCCCCTTCTTGATGGATTACTAACTTCCATCACTGCCCATCAATTTTCCATCAACCTAAATCACTGCCCATCAATTTTCCATCAACCTAAATCACTTGCCCATCAATTTTTCCGCAATTTCGTATAAACTTTCGTAATTTCTTGGCAGTTTCTATCAATTTCTGTCACTTCCCAAGATCCCATTAACTTTCCATCAATTTTCCATCAATGCCCAGTTTCCTATTACTTTACCTTAATTTCCCATCAATTTCTACCAGTTTCCATAAGCTTCCCATAATTATCGTTTGGCTCCCATCAATTCCCAACATTTTCTACCAGTTTGCCATTAATCTTCCCTAAATTCTCACACTTCCCTGTCAGTTTACACCCCTTTCTTCCCATCGATTCCATTCTTTAACACCAATTTCCCGTCACTTTCAATCAGGTCCTCATTCGCACGCCTCTCCAGTCGCCCCATCATACGTACAGGCATCCCAGCACCCGTCACTTTCTCCCATGAGTCACTTACCCCTTCTTGATGGACTTAATGCCGGCAGTGATGGATGATTTGTTGTATTGACGCATGTACTGAAACATCTCTGGTTGGTGTTTCGAGAGGATGGTTTCCGTGTTGGTGAAGGGCACAAAACCAAACTTGAAGGGTGGTTTCTTGAAGTATGGGTTCTGCAGCTGTGAGGGGAGAAAGAGGCGTGAAGTGAGGTTTGGTTCGGTTTGGTGTGGTTTGGATTCGATTGGATTGGGTTAGGTTAGGTTAGGTTAGGTTAGGTTAGGTTAGGTGCATGGTTGGGTGAAGGTTAGGTTAGGTTAGGTTAGGTTAGGTTAGGTTAGGTTAGGTTTAGGTTAGGTTAGGTTAGGTTAGGTTAGGTGCATGGTTGGGTGAAGGTTAGGTTAGGTTAGGTTAGGTTAGGTTAGGTTAGGTTAGGTGCATGGTTAGGTTAGGTTAGGTTAGGTTAGGTTAGGTTAAGTTAGGTTAGGTTAGGTTAGGTTAGGTTAGGTTAGGTTAGGTTAAGTTAGGTTAGGTTAGGTTAGGTTAGGTTA
>NC_087199.1:2737500-2740000 GCF_035594125.1 Scylla paramamosain
CTCCTGTTAATAATAAAGAAATGTTGCTAATCTGTCACTAGAACAGTATAAATAAAGCTGGTTAAAGGATCGTTTCTCCTGTAGTTCAAGCTATACGGGTTTTCAAATGTTTTTTTTATAGTTCAGGTGACAGATTAACATTTCTACAATATTAACAAAAGAAATATTCTTTTAAAAATCTCTAGTTGAAGTTACACAGGTTTTTACAGATATTCTTAGATTTGTAGTGACAGATTAACAACAGTTTTATATAATTAGTAGGAGAAATTCTTGAAAGCCTGGTTAGTCTCTCTGTGGCCTTGAAAAACAGTGTGCTGCTCCGCCACGTCCACCACCACCACCACCACCACCACCACCACCACCACCAGCCAGGTAATTAGGGCACTTTAAAAGAACACTAGAAGGATTTATGGAAGGGGAACACAGGAAACAGAGACTGCTGCGTGTAAAACTGATGGCTTCCCTGCAGCTTCCCACACACACACACACACACACACACACACAGACAGACAGACAGACAGACAGACAGACAGACAGACAGACACTTACTTTGCCATCATCGCCTCGGTAGCAATACGACACAATATTCCCCTGTTGGCGCTGCACTGCCCCGTCACAGGGTCTGGCGAGGCGAGGCTGATGTACGGCGGCTCCTCAAGAAACACAATCTGGGAGAGAGAGAGGGAGGAGTGACTGTGTGTGTGTGTGTGTGTGTGTGTGTGTGTGTGTGCAAATGAATAAATGATAGAGAGAGAGATAGATAGATAGATAGATAGATAGATAGACAGAGAGAGAGAGAGAGAGAGAGAGAGAGAGAGAGAGAGAGAGAGAGAGATAGATAGATAGATAGATAGATAGACAGAGAGAGAGAGAGAGAGAGAGAGAGAGAGAGAGAGAGAGAGAGAGAGAGAGAGAGAGAGAGAGAGAGAGAGAGAGAGAGAGAGAGAGAGAGAGAGAGAGAAGGAATGAAGGAAAGACAGAATTTAAAAGAATCAGAGAGTGAGATAGAAAGAATTAAACACAGAATGAGTGAGCGAGAGAGAGAGAGAGAGAGAGAGAGAGTGAGAGAGAGAGAGAGAGAGTGAGAGAGTGAGAGAGTGAGAGAGTGTCTAGGTTGATCAAACACGCATCAACACATGATCTGGAATACTAAATCTGGAATCTGGAATTAGAGCAAAGAGATCCTGGAATACTGGAGAGAGAGAGAGAGAGAGAGAGAGAGAGAGAGAGAGAGAGAGAGAGAGAGAGAGAGAGAGAGAGAGAGAGAGAGAGAGAGAGAGAGAGAGAGAGAGAGAGAGAGAGAGAGAGGAAAAATATCTCCTTTGCCTCTGATTTTTATTTTCTTCCTTTTCCTTCTCCTCCTCCTCTTCTTCCTTCCCTTCCTCCTCTTCCTCTTCTTCATCTTCCCCTTCTTCCTCTTCATTCTCTTCATCTGTCTATATCATTATGAGAGAGAGAGAGAGAGAGAGAGAGAGAGAGAGAGAGAGAGAGAGAGAGAGAGAGAGAGAGAGAGAGAGAGAGAGAGAGAGAGAGAGAGAGAGAGAGAGAGAGTGTTGTATTCCAGGCAAAAAATTTTCATAAACAGGAATAATTTATTACTTCCGGATCAATTCATTCCAATTTCCGCGGCATTCCAGTATTCCAGGCCTCAAATTCCAGCCAGGCACATTCCAGGCACAATTGGGGAGGAAGGAAGGAAAATGGAGGAGCCAATTTGTTTCCAGTACATTCATGTGTTTTTTAATTATTGTTTTTTTTTCTAAGCATTTTCATTTTTTTATTTGTTGTTTTATGTAAAGGGTGGTAGTGGTGGTGGTGGTGGGAGGAGGAGGAGGAAAAGGAGGAGGAGGAGGAGGAGGAGGAGGAGGAGGAGGAGGAGAAGGAGGAGGAGGAATACAAACACAAACACACAAAAAAACAATAAATAAATAAATAAATAAATAAACACAAAGGAAAGGCAAACAGCAGCAGACACTTAGGCCCCTGCCAGGTTGTTAGGTAACTCCTCGTAAGAAGCCACAGCAGAGACAGCACAGCACAGTTTTGTCACGCCTGCTTGCTGGAGAAACCTGTGCCTTGCTACCACGCGCCTCCACCCTCACCCCGCCACGGCTGTGAGGGACGCACGCACGCACGCACACCTCCCGTCACGTCAGACACGCACAAGTGAGGCTGAGTGGCGTGGCCGCGTGCTGCACACAAGGCCCGCTACTTGCGAAATATGACGATAAACGTTAATAAGCCCAGTCATAACACGCGCCGCCTGCCCTGTGAGTCTGGGGCTGTGCAGAGTGGGACGCCCCGCCGCCACTGACACCCTGAGGGGCAAGGGAGGGAGTGTCTTCAGCCGTCCTAGTGGTAAGGGGGTGAGGTCCTTGTGTGGCCAGAGTCCTGTCACTCACCCCGGAACGCCAGGGCTGCCGTGTCTGCGCTGTGCAGAGGCCCTTCACCTGAGTCCAGTGCTCCGCCTCCAGGGAGTCAAGACGTGTGGGCGTGACCT
>NC_087199.1:2750000-2752500 GCF_035594125.1 Scylla paramamosain
CACACAACATGTACTTTTTGATTTTGAGGTTTATTAAAATGAATAGTTGTTGTTGTGGAGCTTTTAATGTGTTGCTGTTGTAATGTGCACCCTAAACATGTATTGTGGTGTATTGTGGTGTATTGTGGTGTATTGTGGTGTATTGTGGTGTATCCATGAAGCAGAAAAGTACAATGGTCAACAAAGCTATCTATTCATCTGTCTGTCTGTCTGTCTGTCTGTCTGTCTGTCTGTCTATCCACGTCTGAACACTGGCAGAGTAAGTGTGTGTGTGTGTGTGTGTGTGTGTGTGTGTGTGTGTGTGTGTGTGTGTGTGTGTGTGTGTGTGTGTGTGTGTGTGTGTGTGTGTGTGTGTGTGTGTGTGTGTGTGTGTGTGTGTGTGTGTGTGTGTGTGTGTGTGTGTGTGTGTGTGTGTTTGTGGAGAGAAAAAAGGAAGGAAGGAGGGAAGGAAGAAAAAAAGAAAGAAAGGAAAGGAAAGAAGACAACAACAACAACAATAATAACAACAACAACAACAACAACACACACACACACACACACACACACACACACACACACACACACACACTCCAAACCCCCTTTATTCAACACGCGCCCACCACACACGACCCTTCCTCTGCCTCCATCAGCACCCACGCACACCTGCCCTAATGAGGCGTGGCGCAAAAAAACAGGTAATTTCACCCTAATTACCTGCTACCTGAGAAATCCCACCTTTAATTAGCCAAGTGGGGGAGTCATTCGTCACCTTTCAAAACTAGAGAGAGAGAGAGAGAGAGAGAGAGAGAGAGAGAGAGAGAGAGAGAGAGAGAGAGAGAGAGAGAGAGAGAGAGAGGAAAGAAATTAAAGAGAAATTAAAGAGAAAGGATGAGAAATAGAGAAATTAAAGAAAGGGAGAAGTTAAAGGGAGAGAAATTAAAGAGATATTAAAGAGAGAGACAGGGAGGAATTAAAGAGAAAGGAAGAGAAATTTAAAAGAGAGAGATTAAAGAGAAATGGAGAGAATTTAAAGAGAGAGGTTCAAGAGAAATTAAAGACAGGAACATTAAAGAGAGAAATTAAAAAGAAAAATAGGAATTAAATGAGAAAAAGAGATAAAAAAGATAAATTGAAGAAAACTAAAGAAAAAAAGAGATAGGTAAAAGCTAAATTAAAGAGAGAAATAGAGAAAATAAAGAAAAACTACAAAAAGTGAGAAATTAAAGAGAATTAAAGAAAGGGAGGGATAAATAATAGAAAAAGGGAGAAATTAAAGAGAATTAAAGAAAGAAAAAAATAAAGAAAAATAAAAAAAAGGGGAGAATTTAGAGGCAATTAAAGAAAGAGAGAAATTAAAGAGACAAGTTAGAGAAAGGGAAAAAAATAGAGAGAATTAAAGAAAGACAGAAATTATAGAGAAAAATTAAAGAGAGGAAAAATCTTTCTTTATATTTAATCTTTCATTTCCTTCAATCATATTTATTTATTATTATTATTATTATTATTATTATTATTATTATTATTATTATTATTATTTTATTATTATTATTATTATTATTATTATTATTATTATTATTATTATTATTATTATTATTATTATTATTATCATCATTATCATTATTTCTATTTACAGAAACATCTATGATTATTAAATATTTATGAGAGAGAGAGAGAGAGAGAGAGAGAGAGAGAGAGAGAGAGAGAGAGAGAGAGAGAGAGAGAGAGAGAGAGAGAGAGAGAGAGAGAGAGTTAAAATACATTACTGACAAACAAATTAAATGGTCTCTCTCTCTCTCTCTCTCTCTCTCTCTCTCTCTCTCTCTCTCTCTCTCTCTCTCTCTCTCGATTACCTTACTCTATTGAATTACCCATTTGTTCCTCCTTTTCCTCCTCCTCCTCCTCCTCCTCCTCCTCCTCCTCCTCCTCTTCCTCCATTATAAAAGGACCAAGGTTTGCTATTAAGTAAATGGATTTAATTAAGTTTTTTTTTTTAGAGAGAGAGAGAGAGAGAGAGAGAGAGAGAGAGAGAGAGAGAGAGAGAGAGAGAGAGAGAGAGAGAGAGAGAGAGAGAGAGAGAGAGAGAGAGAGAGAGAGAGTTACATAGAAACACAAGCCCTGCGGTCCTCAGGAGGTGACGTGACCGAGGACAGCAAAGGTGGTGGTACAGGAAGAGGACAGGAGAGCAGAAGGCTGCCTCCCCACCCTCCACTCCTCCAGCATAAGCCGCACAGGAAAACAGGTCGGAAAGAAATACCTTACGGAATTAGAGAAGGAAAAACCTGAAGGAAATTTTATAGGAAAGAAAATAAATGAAATGAGGCGCCCCCATTTCCTGAAGGCAAGGAGTTTTCATCTCTAACAAACAGACAGATATTTATCAAGGCGACGTTGAAGAGTGTGTGCGGTGGTGCAGTGTGCCGCGTCTCGAGCAACACCATTCCATACATTGACTACGCGCTGGAAAAAATAATTCTTTGACTCGTGAAAGTTGAAAGATCGCGCAACAATTTTGCAACCGTTT
>NC_087199.1:2767500-2772500 GCF_035594125.1 Scylla paramamosain
ACTAGAACCTTAAAAACACCCTTGAAAACCCCGTGTAGCTTCAACAGGAGCCTCTGGAGTGTGGTGAAGGAGCGGTGCAGAAGCGTCTCAGAATACAACTCTTTCTTATACGTCACACAGTTTTTTCAGGATGTTTTTACGTTAGTAGTGACAGATGAACAACATTTCTACACTATTTACCGTAAAAACACCCTTAAAAAAATGCGTATCTTGAACTACAGCCTTTGCAATGTAGTAGAAGTGCGGCCACAAGTGCTGCACAATAGTCCCTCCCCCTCCTCCTCCTATTGGCTGTCAAAGCGTGACGTCACAGATAGGGCAGAGCGGGAACCAATCAGCGCTCTTTGTTGCGATAGGCCAGCCAATCAGCATTCAGATCACTTCAGTTGACAAGTTGTGCATTTTCTTCACGAGTTTGTCTTGTTATTGTTTGTCTGTCTGTCTGTCTGTCTGTCTGTCTGTCTCTCTTGTTTGTGTTATCTCTCTCTCTCTCTCTCTCTCTCTCTCTCTCTCTCTCTCTCTCTCTCTCTCTCTCTCTCTCTCTCTCTCTCTCTCTCTCTCTCGTTTGTGTTATCTCTCTCTCTCTCTCTCTCTCTCTCTCTCTCTCTCTCTCTCTCTCTCTCTCTCTCTCTCTCTCTTCCCCTCTCTCTCGAGCTGAGAGAGAAAGTGAGAGAGAGAGAGAGAGAGAGAGAGAGAGAGAGAGAGAGAGAGAGAGAGAGAGAGAGGGCGAGAATATACATGTAGAACTTTAAAACTTTTCATGTTAAACTCTCTCTCTCTCTCTCTCTCTCTCTCTCTCTCTCTCTCTCTCTCTCTCTCTCTCTCTCTCTCTCTCTCTCTCATCTGGTCAAAAGAATTCCTTCATTTTTCCTCTTATCAGCAAAATGTGTGTGTGTGTGTGTGTGTGTGTGTGTGTGTGTGTGTGTGTGTGTGTGTGTGTGTGTGTGTGTGTGTGTGTGTGTGTGTGTGTGTGTGTGTGTGTGTGTGTGTGTGTGTAGAATTTTGAACTACTTCCCATTCTCCCTCACCCTCCTACAATCTCTCTCTCTCTCTCTCTCTCTCTCTCTCTCTCTCTCTCTCTCTCTCTCTCTCTCTCTCTCTCTCTCTCTCTCACTCACTTTAATAGTTTTGCAGCCAATTAAAACATACAGGTACTCTGCATATCAAACAAACACACACACACACACACACACACACACACACACACACACACACACACACACACACACACACACACACACACACACATACAAATAAAGAAAAAAAGATACTGACAAGAAATAACAAAGAGAGAGAGAGAGAGAGAGAGAGAGAGAGAGAGAGAGAGAGAGAGAGAGAGAGAGAGAGAGAGAGAGAGAGAGAGAGAGAGCACACCTGCTGTCCATTTTCTGTTTAGATAATAGTGTTTCTCTCTACACACCTGCACCATATATGTCTCTCTCTCTCTCTCTCTCTCTCTCTCTCTCTCTCTCTCTCTCTCTCTCTCTCTCTCTCTCTGGAAACACTAACACTGTACCTTCCAAAAAGATTTCAAAGGTTCTTTCCATAATTTCCAGCTTCTGTCAAATCTTCCAGCAGTTTATAATAACCTTTTCCAGGCGGCACACACCTTCCAGTCTAATTCCAGCACGTTTCCAGTATCTATTTCACCTTTCCAGACAACACACCAGCACATTTCCAGCCTCCTTTACACATTCCAGCACTCTTAAATGACCTTTCCAGTCAGCAAACATTTTCCAGGCCAATTCCAGCACGTTTCCACTACGTTTTCACCTTTCCAGATCCAATATATGTCCCCTGCACATCTTTCCATTAAATTCCAGCACCCTCTCACCTTTCCACACTCACACACCTTCCCTTCATACACACCAGTATATTTTTCGGCCTCCTTTACACGTTCCAGCACCCTTAAATGACCTTTCCACTCAGC
The DNA here is from genome assembly GCF_035594125.1 of Scylla paramamosain. Taxonomy (NCBI): domain Eukaryota; kingdom Metazoa; phylum Arthropoda; class Malacostraca; order Decapoda; family Portunidae; genus Scylla; species Scylla paramamosain. The sequence continues at coordinate 2,769,431 of NC_087199.1, forward strand.
AAACACTTTCCAGTCCAATTCCAGAACGTTTGCAGTACCTTCTGACCTTACCAAACCCATTTCACTTTTTTTTCCAGTCTCTACCAAACGTTCCAGCGTCTCTAAATAACACTTCCAGTCAGCAAATACCTTCCAGCACAGTTCCAGCATCCTCTCACCTTTCCAGACCCAATACACCTGTCCTACACACTTTCCAGACCTGTGACTCTTATATCCTTACCGTCAGGCGTCAGGACAAGCCCACTGCCCGTGCACCACACATCTTTCCAGCACCATGCACTGCTTCAACCTCTCGTCACTGCTGCCCACTGAAGGCCTCACACACCCACACACACACACACACACACACACACATACACACACACCCACACACACATACGAGACTGGGCATCTTTGTTTTGCATACTTTATGAAGTCTGATTCATTCATCTTGTTTATAATTTTAAGATATATACTAACTCGTAAGCAAATGTCTTGTTTACATTTACAATACACTGTACACGTCTGGTTTCCCTAATGTGTCAGGCCAGGACGGTGCCTCCCAACGAAGGACTTCGGATTTGTTATTTGGGAACCGCTGCGGCGAGTGGCTGCCCTTCCTACCCTCGGGTCTTGGTCAGGATTCGAAGCCGAGCGCCTGAGAACCCCTCTGCCCCTAAGCATGGGCAGTGCTAATGTTCCAAGGCGGCTCCCAGTGTAACGGTGAATGGTTATTAATTTATTTATTGCGGTTTCACTTGCATGAAGGCATCGCTTGACGGCCACACGGCGGAGAAAAAGCTGGAAAGTGACGCACAAAATAATAAGCTGGAATGGTAACAACATCCAGTGTTCCTAGACGGTCACCCATCCAAAAGCTAACCAGACCCACCGCTGCTTAACCTCGCTGACCGAACGACGCGCGATGAATACAAACAAAATAGGAATCATTGCGCACAACAAAACCTCATCAGTTTTCCTCCTGTCTTTCTGTCTCATGGGAAAAAAAAAATAATAATAATAATAAAATAAATAAATAAATAAATAAATAAAACTACTTTGCTTACTATAGATATTATTATTATTATTATTATTATTATTATTATTATTATTATTATTATTATTATTATTATTATTATCATTTTTATCTATTTATTCTTCTTTTTTTTATCTCTGTCTATGGTTCAAGCAAATTATCAGATGAGCTTACGTGTGTGAACCATGAGCGTAAGAGCACGGCAAGCTGAGCGCATCCTGTCAGCACGCCTCCCCTCCTCCCGCGGCCTCGCTGCTCAACACTTTCTTCTTTCTCTCACCACTATTCTGTCCACCTCTCTAATGCAAGAGTGAACCAGTATTCTCAGTCATTCATCCCTTTCTCTGGTAAACTCTGGAACTCCCTGCCTGCTTCTGTATTTCCACCTTCCTGTGACTTGAACTCTTTCAGAAGGGAGGGCGCAACACAGCCACCTAATATTTTTGTTCCCTTACTCAGTGACCCTTCCTACAAAAAAATAAATAAATAAACAAATAAATGAAATAAATGAAATAAGTAAAAAAATAAATAAATAAAGTCCTGGCCTACCACTTCCCAGGCAGGACAGTCCACCCTTCACTGTGCGCCACCAGGTGGAGGCAAGAGTCCACAGCAAAGTTGACGGCGCCCATTCCAGTGCTTTCTCACCTGCCCACATGTAACACACCTGCTCTGGACACCTTTTGTGATCCATACACCTCCCCTACACATCTTTCCAGACCATACACTTTCCCTGCACATCTTTCCAGACCCAACATCCCTTCCTTACCCACTATTCCAGCGAGTTTCCAGTAAATTCCAGTACCTTCTCGTGTTTCCAGACCAAATACACAGGCCCTACAGAGATTCCAGCGCCTTTTCAACCAGACATAAGAAGACCTTCCTTTCCGGCATGTTTCCAGCATCTTCTCACCTTTCAGCACTCAAGACGCATTCTCTACACACCTTTCCAGTATCGTCTCACCTTTCCAGACCTGCACTTCTTATACCCTCACCAGAAGCAAGCCACAAACCAGTAACATAAAAAAAAACTACAAAACAACTTCCAGCAAAATTCCAGAACGTCTCCAGCTTTCCAGACTCAATACATCTCCGCTACACATCCTTCCAGCACAATCTGATCTTTCCAGCCCAAATAAAACCTTCCCTTCACACTTTTCCAGTAAATTCCAGGACATTCTCACCTTTTCCAGATACGATGAAGCATCCCTACACATTCCAGTACACTCACATCAAATTTCCAGCACCAAAACCCCAAGAAAACATTGAAAACACACCTTCTGATCTTTCCAGGTATAAAAAAGAACCCCTATACATGTTTTCACCATATTTCCAGCACTTCTGATCTTCTCTATACACTTTCCAGCACATTTCCAGGCCCAAAACATTCTCACAACGTCTTTCCATACACCCTTATAGATAATTTTCCATCCTTCTAGACCCTTTCAATCATATGTCACTACCTTTCCTGCAGTAGACAGCCAGTACCCACCTGTAGAAGGTCGCACCGAGGGCCCAGCGCGCGTTGGTGTGGCCCTCGCAGGACAGCTGGGGGTTCAGGCTGAGGTGTTCATTCCTGTTGTCACTGAGGAAGTTGATCACACCATACCCAAAGATTCGAACGGTGGTCACTAAAGATTCCTGCAGCGCGTTGTCATCTGTGTCGAAGTGAACGCCTGCAGGAGAAACGGAGGGAGATGAGTGTGTGAGCTGAGAAGAGAGCGTTAATATGTGTGTGTGTGTGTGTGTGTGTGTGTGTGTGTGTGAGGAAGAGAAAAAAGGAAAGGGAAATGATTAAGGAGAGAGGAAGGTGAGAGAAAGACAGACAGTGTGGGGAAGATAGTGACGAAGAACATGAAGGAAAAAAATGAGTAAGAAAGGGAGAGAAAGATAGACAGTGAGGGGTAGAGAAAGACAGGGAGAGTGTGTGTGTGTGTGTGTGTGTGTGTGTGTGAGTGAGAGAGTGACGGGGGCCAGAGTGTGAAGATGAGTGAGGGAAATTAAGTGAGAGAGAGTTAGAATGAGACAGTGAGGGAAAGAATGACAAACAGGGAC
>NC_087199.1:2787500-2790000 GCF_035594125.1 Scylla paramamosain
GAGAGAGAGAGAGAGAGAGAGAGAGAGAGAGAGAGAGAGAGAGAGAGAGAGAGAGAGAGAGAGAGAGACACTACAGAGAGACTGGATAATTAACAAAAAGGCACAATTGATAGACCTATTAGGGCTTATAGACGCTCTTACTGATGCGAGGGAGAATGAGGAAAAGACCGCCACCTGCTCCGTGGCGACAACAGCCACCCCTCTCTCAATCGCCAGAACTTGGGAAAACGCGTGTGCTTCCTCGGACCGCTGGAGGCAGTGGTGGAGATCAGGGAAGCCCAGACCTCTTAGACACGAGGCAGTGGAAGTAGAAGAAGACCCCACCACAAATACAGCTACCGCTGCTGCCACTTCCACCGCCACCACAGTCGCCGCAGCAGCATCAACACCTGCCGACTCCGACACTGACTCCGCCGCTGCCGCCACCAACACCACTACCACCACCACCAACATCAACAACAGGAGGAGGAGCAGCAGCAGCAACGACAGTAACAACAGGAACAGTATCAGCAATGGCAGAAACAACAACAACAACAGGAGCAGCAGCAACAAGAGGAGGAAGAAACGAGGTCAGCAGCGATTAGGACCTCACTCCGCCACACCAGGTGCGCGACCCAACCCTCCCGCACCCCAGTCCCACCCACATCATTTTAGATCCCAAAGGGACGTCAGAGGTGGAGACAGACCACGCTGCGACTACTGCTCCCGCCTCGGACACACATCCGAGGTGTGTTACAGCCGCACTGCTGATATAAGGCAGGAAACGATTCTCAGAAGGGTCCTGACAGAAGGATGGAGAAAAGAGCTAAATCCTCAACCTCAGCTGCCCTTTCGAGACTCCCCTCTCCACCCCTACCCACCAACATGGCAACCACAACCCAGGCAACACCACGACTGGAGCCCACTCATGTGGCAGGGAAGGCAGTAACACGCCTCCCCCTGCCAAGGTAGCCCCTAAGTCAAACCAGCGCCAAGAAAAAACAAAAGACTGGCCACCTCAGCCGACACCTGACTGTTGTGTCGGCCAACGTGAGGGGCCTTCGCACCAACCTTGGTGACCTCACCCACAACTTTGTCCTCCGACACAACGCGGACATTGTTGCCGTCACGGAAACGTGGCTCAGTGGTGAGGTGCAGCCGACGTTTGGCAACATCCCGGGCTACACAAAGTGGGCGAGGAAGGACCGTGAGCATAGAGTGGGCGGAGGCGTGGCTGCCTGCTTCAAACACGGCCTCCAAACTCAAAAAATTGACGAGGTGCTGCCTGAAGGAATGGAGGCGCTGTTCTTCAGAGTGGTAATAAATGACAGCACAGGACTCCTCCTGTGTGTCATGTACCGTCCCCCAAGGCAAGGACGTTCAGCGCTGGATTTTCTGACGGAGGAATTGGACACTATGCTACAGCGGCACAAGTGTTCCCACGTCATGATTCTGGGGGATCTAAACTTCCACCTGGAGCAGGATGCCTTTAACAGCCTCCTGATGGTGCAGGGTCTGACGAACCACGTGTCCTTCCCTACACATGAGAGGAGGGTCGCTGGACCCTGTGCTAACAGATCTCCCTGACTCCAGCATCGTCTGCCATCAACTGGGGACGGTGGGCACCTCCGACCACCATGCCGTGCTGGCACGAGTCAAGCTGGATATAGCGAGGGAGGCCGCCGCCCCGCGCACTATCTGGCTGTGGGAGCAGGCTGACTGGGCATCCCTGAGACACGACATCGTTCGCTTGGACTGGGACGCCCTACTGATAGGCAACGCGGAGGAAAAGGCCCGTGCCCTCACCACCAAGCTCCTTGCCCTCCAGCAGCAACACGTCCCCAGCAGAAGGTACCTCGTTAGGCCTAATGACCCTGCTTGGTTTGGTTACCGATGCCGAGCGGCCGCTGAGGCTAAACACGAAGCCTGGGTGAGGTACAAACGTCGTCCAACACACTACAACTGGGCCCAACACCGTGTGGCGTGTAGACGGGTGACAGCTACCTGCAGGTGGGCGAGACGGCAGCAGCGAGAGGACCTGAGGCAAAAGCTCTGTGGCTCAGGGGTTGGCCACAAGACCTGGTGGAGGCTTGTCAAGGAGCAGCAAGGAACAGGCCGCCGCGACACTGTTCCTCCACTAACAAGGCCGGACGGGACAACAGCCGCCAGCAGTGAGGACAAGGCTTCTCTACTCGCTGATTTTTTCGCAGAGAAGATGTCAGTCACTGATCCGGGTAGACGTCCACCTCACCTCCCTCAGGAAACAGACCACACTGTCGCCGATGTTCAGGTGACACGTGAACAGGTGGAGCGGCTGATGAGGGAAGTAGAGGAGAACAAAGCCACCGGCCCGGACGACATCAGCCCGCGGCTCCTCAAACGTTGCGCCAGTGAGCTGTCAGGTCCTCTCACCAGCGTCTTCAGGGCCTGCCTGATGGAGCACAGGTGGCCCTCTATATGGAAGGAGGCGCGAGTGGTACCAGCCCACAAGAAGAACTCAAAGTCTGAGCCCAGCAACTAC
>NC_087199.1:2802500-2805000 GCF_035594125.1 Scylla paramamosain
AGGAGGAGGAGGAGGAGGAGGAGGAGAAGTTGAAATGAAGTTTAAATTTTTAAAAACATATTCCTTCCTTAGTCTCTCTCTCTCTCTCTCTCTCTCTCTCTCTCTCTCTCTCTCTCTCTCTCTCTCTCTCTCTCTCTCTCTCTCTCTCTCTCTCTCTCTCCCCTCTCTCTCTCTCAGTCGAATCTTGAACACAAGTGAGCTAACTCTAACTTTCCAAAGATCTGCACGCTCGCGGACACACACACACACACACACACACACACACACACACACACACACACACACACACACACACACACACACACACACACACACACACACACACACACACACACACACACACACACACACACACACACACACATCGATTCATGAGAGAGAGAGAGAGAGAGAGAGAGAGAGAGAGAGAGAGAGAGAGAGAGAGAGAGAGAGAGAGAGAGAGAGAGAGAGAGAGAGAGAGAGAGAGAGAGAGAGAGAGAGAGAGAAAGAAATCGAGAAAAAAACAAAAACAAAAAAGATGAAACACACACACACACACACACACACACACACACAACTTCCAGGCACTTCCAGGCTTCCAGCGAGCTTCTAGAGGTACTTCAAATCTTCCGAACTTATGGACTAGATTGTGTTAGTTGTGGAAGAGATGAAGATTTGAAGGCCTTAGGAGGAGGAGGAGGAGGAGGAGGAGGAGGAGGAGGAGGAGGAGGAGAGAGGAGGGTGAGAGAGGGAGAGGGAGAGGGAGAGAAAGGAAGGAAAAAAACAGATTTTCTTTTCTTTTCTTTCAATTTTATCCATTCCATTCCTATTCCAGCCCATTCCAGTTCATTCCAGCCCATTCCAGACCCTATCCCTCCTCCCTCCCTCCGTCCCAGCCAGCTTTCCGCCCATTCCAGATTCATTCCAGTCCGTTTGTCTCTTCTGTAACATTCCAGGCATTTCCAGACCTTTCCAGATTACATAACACCCCACCTCGTCCTTTCCAGAAGCTTCCAGGTCTATTTCTTATTGTTTCCAGGCTCCATTTCAGAAAAATTAAGCCCTATTCCATGTTTTCCAAGCATTTTTAGCGCTCTAGACATGATTTCCAGTGGTATAACATCTTTTTCCAGTCTTCTTTCTCATTCTGTCATTTGCAGCCGCTTTCCAGTAATTTCCAGCTTCCAATAATTTCCAGACCTTTTCCAGCACTTCTATTTACTTTTCTTCCATTCCATACTCTTCCTTTTTTTCTTTTCCAGAGTTCTTCCAGACTTGAAATATTCCAGCACTTTTCCAGTTTCCATACCTTTCTCTCTTCCAGGTTAGGTTAGGTTTCTTTTCCAGGCTATTTTTTTCTATCTTTTACACTACCTAAAATTTTTCCAGACTTTTCTGTATTCCAGTACTTTTTCAGCATTTTCCAGTGATTTCCAGATTGTTCCAGCACGTCTTCAATTAATCTTCCAGCCATTCCACACTGTTCCCTCTTACGAAACGGGGCTGAAGCTTTTAAATTTCCATTCCTTAGAGAGGCGCAGGTTAAGAGGGGGCCTGATGGAAGTGTGGAAGTGGTGCAGGGGACGTAACAAGGGTGACGTCAGCAAAACTCTCAGGGTCAGTAATCAGGAGAGAACAAGAAGTAACGGGTTCAGGCTTGAAAAATTTAGGTTCAAGAAAGAGACAGGAAGGAATTGGTTCTCAAATAGAGTGGTGGATGAATGCAGTGGACTCAGTAGTCAGGCTGTTAGTGCTGAGTCATTAGGGAGCCTTGAAGGAAGATTGGACAGGTGTATGGATGGGCGTGACAGGTGGAGACAGGCAGGTGTGTCTCATACAGGGACTGCCACGTGTAGGCCTGGTGACTTCCTGTTCTTGTGTTCTGAAGTTCTCTTTCTATCCTAGATTTTTCTATCAATTTACCTAAACATTTTCCAGACTCAGTCTCAATATTCCAGCACTTTCAAGTTTCCAGCCACTTCTCTTCCAGGTTGTTAGATTTCTTTTCCAGACAACCTTTATTTTTCGTTTTAATCTACCTAATATTTTCTCAGATGTCTCTCTATTCCAGCACATTCCCTGTTTCCAGCTGCATCCAGACCTTCCATACCCTCTCTAATTACCCCTCCATCCATCCCACACTTTTTTCCAGACTTTTCCATCCGTCACTCCACCTGAAAATTTCCCAGACTCAATCACAATATCCCAGCCCTTTTCCAGTTTCCAGACCCTTCCAAACCCTTTCCAGCAGCTTCCAGACCTTCCCCCGTCCAGAACCTTTCACTCCTCTACATTCCAGTTCCCCTTTCCAGTTGGTCTACATTCCCCTCTCTGTATAAACCGATATTCTGGAAAAGCCTAGAAACCCCTGGAAGTTCTCTATGCAGGCATGAATCCAGAAATCGCCTTACTTTTAACAGTTTGACGGCTTGATACTGCTCTCTCTCTCTCTCTCTCTCTCTCTCTCTCTCTCTCTCTCTCTCTCTCTCTCTCTCTCTCTCTCTCTCTCTCTCTCTCTCTC
>NC_087199.1:2837500-2847500 GCF_035594125.1 Scylla paramamosain
AGGTGATGTAGCAATGAATGTGGGTAGCGGTGCACTCACGCCACGCTTATAAGATCATCAATGAAATACCTGAAGCAGTCACACCTAGTAATGGAAGACCGGTGGAAGATAAGCAGGGCAACATATTAACAGACTTTGAAGATAAGAAGAGATGGGCGGAAGCTTTCAGTGAGGTCGTGAACAGACTGCCTGATCGTGGTTATGAAAATGAATTAAATATACCAGATCCTTAACAGTCACTGGATTTATCTTTACAAAATATAATTATAGAAGTAAAAAATGCTTTGAAGAATTTAAAAGCCTGTGAATCTCGTGGATCTCATGGAATTACTGTTAAAATACTGAAAGAGGAAGAAGACAAAACACCTCCAATGGTAACTAGACTTCAATGTGACGTGGAGGCAAGGAACCATCACAAAAAAAAAAATGGAGGAGGAACGTTCAATACTTCTAAAACTGGCAAAGAGAGGGCCTTGTCTCAGTGTGGTGACTACAGAGGCTCAGCGCTCACAACCCCGTGTCTGAACTTACTCCGCGTGATCACACTTAAAACAGAGGCGGCAGCTGGCGATGTATTGAGACATGAACAAGCAGGTGTGAGGAGAGGCAGAGGAAGTGATGCCACACACTTCACAACAGAGTAATGAGTTCACAAAACCACTTGGCCCAGCACTTACACATCATGAAAGCTTGTCACAGTCTTCATTGAGATTTGTGGAAAATTTTACTGCATTGTGGATTGCCTGAAAATTATATTGATATAAAATGTACTCATTATAACAGCATATGTAAAGTTAATGTTGATAGAGATCTTACAGAAGAATTTGCTGCAGAGAGTGGAGTGCTCCAGGGAAATGTGCTGTCACCATTTCTTTTTACCGTTGCTGTGGATTGCATCTCAGAGTTAACAGTCAACAATAAAGAAGATGGAACTAACTGGGCTGAAGGGAATTAACTTTGTGGTCTTGAATATACATATGATGCAGTTCTGTTCTCTCACATACAAGGAAACCTCCAAGACTTACTGAACAGATTAGACTCAGTATCTGAAAAAGTTGGTCTTGCCATTAATTAAAAGAAAAACAGAAATTATACACCATGAATTTAGTGTTGTTCAGTGACTAACCATTAAGGGACACGAAACTGAAATATGCCAGTACCTGAGATATCTCGGAACTGTGTCAAGTAAGGACGAGTCTAGAGGGAGAGCTGGAAACGGGTCTTCAACAGGAGTGCCAGGCAAAGGGTGCACCTCATGAAACATTAAACAACAGGAGTGCCAAGCAAAGGGTGCACCTCATGAAACATTAAACAACAGGAGTGCCAAGCAAAGGGTGCACCTCATAAAACATTAAAGTCTAACAGGCTGAGATGACACACTAATCCATCTTTATGCCAGCTTAGTGACATCTGTGCTCTATCTCGTTACAATTTTGGAGTTTACACAGTGAGGTTAAAAAGAAAATAATGAGATAAAAGAGACTAGATAAACTTGGAGGTGAATGTGACGTAGCAATGAATATGAGTAGTGGTGCACCCACACCTCACGCTCATAAGATCATCAATGAAATATCTGAAGCAGTCACACCTAGTAACGGGAAGCCAGTGAAAGATAAGCAGGGTATCATATTAACAGACGATGAAGATAAAACAATGAAACAGTTTCCAAAAAGTTCTTAGCGTTCGGAATAAAGGTGCAAGGCGGACTATGAGCCAATGGGAACAAGGTGGAAAGACAGACTTAGCAATTTAACTGTCAGATATATCACGAGAACCCTTCCAGTGGACCAATGGTGATGAAAGAATAGCCGTGGGTGGCACAAATCACGTTACAGCCGCACAGTACAATGTCCCAAACAGGTGACTGGACACCTCAAGGGACAAGGAGAGGGACACCAAAGGCAACTTATGTGAGAACATTGAGGAGAGAAAGAGATGAGTGGAAGAGAATAAGATGAAGCGCAAGACAGGAGAGGTTACTGAGAGCCCCTGTACATCTGCTGGCGTGGGAGTGAAGCATTATGTACACTTAACACCTAACCTAACCTAACCTAAACTAACCTAACCTAACCTAACCTAACTAACCTAACCTAACTAACCTAACCTAACCTAACCTACACTATACCCTAACTTCCACACAAACATACGCACATACCACATATTAAGTAAACAACATCCGTGGGGAAGCCTCTAACAAGTGACACTGTGGCTGCCAGGTGGCGCCGGGCAGCCCACCACAGCAGGCCAGGATGGTGAGGCCCCTTGTGTATTTTCCTATTCAGAGTGTGTGTCCTCCCCAGCAGCGGCTCACGGCCCCCGACTCACACCAGGTACCTAATGACTGGCAGGTGAACAGCAGCCACACTGTACAGAGGTCCCATTAAGACTTCTGACCTGACCCGGGACTCGAACCCAGGCCATCCCGAGTGTGTGTGTGTGTGTGTGTGTGTGTGTGTGTGTGTGTGTGTGTGTGTGTGTGTGTGTGTGTGTGTGTGTGTGTGTGTGTGTGTGTGTTATCTCCATCAACAAAATAATAGTGAAGCCAATTTATCTTTCGGGAGGCAAGAAAGGGAAAAGGATGGAGGGGAGATAACTCTCTCTCTCTCTCTCTCTCTCTCTCTCTCTCTCTCTCTCTCTCTCTCTCTCTCTCTCTCTCTCTCTCTCTCTCTCTCTCAGAAATGTAATTTAGTAGATTAGAAATTTTTTCCCAATATTTATGTACCTAATCTCTCTCTCTCTCTCTCTCTCTCTCTCTCTCTCTCTCTCTCTCTCTCTCTCTCTCTCTCTCTCTCTCTCTCTCTCTCTCTAATGTAATTTCCTTGATTGCACATTTTCTCTCTATATTTATTTGTTTGTTTTAATTCTCTCTCTCTCTCTCTCTCTCTCTCTCTCTCTCTCTCTCTCTCTCTCTCTCTCTAAGCGCTACGGTAAATTAAGGTAACTTAAGCGACTGCTCCATTTACCCAATTACCCACACCTCGTTTATCCGGACCTTCGTTTATCCGGACTCTCGTTTATCCGGACTCGTTTATGCGGACTTTTGTTTATCTGGACTCTCGTTTATCCAGACTCTCGTTTATCCGGACTTTCGTTTATCCGGACTCTCGTTTATCCGGACTTTCGTTTATCCGGACCTTCGTTTCTCCGGACTCGTTTATCCGAACTTTCGTTTATCTGGAGTCTCAGTTATCCGAACTCTCGTTTATCCGGATTTTCGTTTATCCGGACTTTCTTTTATCCGATCCTCGTTTATCCGGACTTTCGTTTATCCGGTCCTCGTTTATCCGGACTTTCGTTTTATCCTGACTCTCGTTTATCCGGACTCTCGTTTATCCGGACTCTCGTTTATCCGGACTTTCGTTTATCGGAACTTTATTATTCGGAAAAAGAAAGGAAAATAGAATGAAAGAAAATAAAAGAGAAATTAATAAAGTGAGGAATGGAGAGAAGGAAGGAGGGAAGGAAAGAGAGGAGGGAGAAGAAAAGAAAAGGAAGGAGGGAAGAGAGAAAGACAGAAGGAAAGATGAAGAGATGGAAGAGGAAGAGGAAGAGGAAGAGGATGGTGGAAGAGGAGGAGAAGACGATAGGGTGAAGAAGGAAGAGAGAAAGGAGGAAGAAAGGAGAGGAAAGAAGATTAGAGAGGGAGGGAGGAAGAGAAGGAAGAGAAGGAAAGAAAGACAAAATGAGAGGAGGAAGACGAGAAGAAAAAGAAGAGATGAAGAAGAGGAAAGAAGGAAGGGAAGGAGAGGAAACAAAGAGAGAAAGGAATGAAGGAAGACAAGAAGAGGAAATGGAGAGAAAGGAGAGAAAGAGAAGGATACGAAGAGAAGGGAGGAAACGAGGAGGAGAGAATAATGGAGGGAAGGAACGAGATGGAGGGAAGAGAGAAAGGACTGGAGGAAAGAGAGAGAGATGAAGAAAGATGGATGAAAGAGAGTGATGGAGGAGAGAGATGGAGGAAAATGGAAGAAAGAGAGAGGAAAGGAGGGAAAATGGAGGAATGAAAGAGAAGGATGGAGAGAGAGAGAGAGAGAGAGAGAGAGAGAGAGAGAGAGAGAGAGAGAGAGAGAGAGAGAGAGAGAGAGAGAGAGAGAGAGAGAGAGAGAGAGAGAGAGAGATTCAGATTCGGATTCAGATTCATAAGTTAATGTTTATTTTACAATGGTTATTCAGTGTGTGTAATTCACCGTACAGTTACATCACCAGTATCATCACTTAACTGCACCATAATATAAGTAATTGATAATAATAAATAGCACTATGAAATAATTTGTCGTGTTGATGATTATTAATATACAAATTGTGAAGATTGAGATAATAATAAAGAAAGTAAAATATACAAAACTATAAAAAACGTGACAAGATACTTAAAACACACACACACACACACACACATACACACACACACACACACAAGTAATAAAACTAGAGCAGTCAACTGTTGATTATATAATTCTTGAGCTCCTTTTAGAAAGCAGGGAAAGAATTTTTTGTGTTATATGTTAAGGAAGACAATTCCATAACTTTGGTCCTGCTACGAAAATTGATCTTTCAGCTATAGCAGTTTTTGTGTTGGGAACGTGCAGTTGGTGTTGCTGTCTAGTGTTCACAGTGAGTGTTTCTCTCATCGCTGGTAATGAGAACAGCCAGCTAGGTACATTTTTGTTAATAATATTGTAAATACTCATTGTAAGCTCACACTTGTACTGTTCTTTTATCCTGAGCCATTTGAGTTGTCATGCACAGCGTCACGTGTTCTCGTATTCAGCACCGCCTGGCGCCACCTTTGCACCAACATTTTGTATCTTTTGAGCACGTTGTAGTTGAGTTAAACTCGTACTCCCACAAATCTTTACGCCATAATTAATGATACTTAGAACCAGTGTTTGCAGGACCATCATTCTTTATACGTTTACTAAAGTTTTCTTTAATACGATTAACAAACATTATTGTCCCAGCACTTTTCTTACAAATTTGGGCAATGTGTGAGTCAAACTGCAAACAGTTGTTAAAATACACGCTGAAATTCTTGACAGAAGTGCCTGGTACAATGGTGGTTCCGCCAACATGAAGATGAGTGTCACTCGGGATCTGACACGAGTCCTCTGGTGCCAGTAAACACGCACTGTGTCTTACTCGTACTCAGCATGAGACCATTGAGGTGAAAGTACTCTTTGACTTCTGTTAGAGTTGTTTCACTTTTCTTAACGAAATCATTAATGTTTTCAATGGTGCCTGTGTGAATGAACTGAGTATCATCGGCAGACTGAATAACTAGGCAGTCTGAGATAGAAGGTGAGAGATCGTTTACATAAATTAAAAAGAGAACAGGACCGAGTACAGATCCCTGTGGAACACCGTGTGTGACTTCACATTTGCTAGACACACAGTTTGCTATACGTACAGACTGTGTCCTCTCATCAAGATAACTCTGAAACAGAAAGGATCAATATTTAGACTGATACATTTCTCAAGCAACACATCGTGGCTAACACTGGCGAAAGCTTTCGATAAGTCACACAATGTTATTAAAGACAGTTTTTTGTTGTCCATGTTTTCATAAAGTTTATTGGTCATAGTTAAGAGAACCGTTTGTGTTGATCAAGAGGTCCTGAAGCCATGTTGTGTATTACTGAGGAGCCTATTGCTTTCAAGATATGCAGTGAGCTGTCAAGTAATGACTTTTCTACAACCTTAGATAGTATTGGTAACAGTGATATCGGTCTGTAGTTACTGGGTACATCAGCATCACCTGATTCAAAAACTGGTACAACAATAGAATTTTTCCAGGTAACTGGTGTCACGCCACCCACTACTGAGGCATTAAAGATGCAAGTCATGTGTGTGATTATGACTGGGAGGGAATCCCTCATAAAACGCTTTGGGATTTCCATCAGAACCATATGAATGAGTGGTTTCTTTCATGTGTTTTATAGTAAGAATAATGGTGTCATTGTCTGTAGGCGAGGGTCGCAACATGCCGCTGGTGTTAGTCACCTTCAACTTATCTACTTGCGGTTTTATGGCACTGTTGCTTATGTAGTGCTGAGATTTTTCAAGTGTTATTTCCCTACATTTGCAAAAAACTTGTTGTATTCTTCTACTTTCTGTAAACTATTCATTTTCGTTCGCTATTGCATCTGAATGCTTCTTTTTATCAGGAATGAGTTCCTTCACTATGCTCCAGCCAGCAGCGACATTGCCTTTGCTCTCCTCAAGTCTACGATTGTTGTACTGTGATTCTGTGTCACGAAGAGTCTTTCTTGACCTGCTTTTTTAGAGTATTACATCTGTCTTGTAGGTCTGTGTTGCCTCTATCATTTTTAGGTGCTGCTGGACTGCATTTCTCTCCTGCATCATTACTTTCAGGTCATCAGTAATTCACGGAGCGAAAGGCCTCTTTATTTCCTTCGTCACGATAGGTGCACAGGCATCTAGGCATTAATAAAGTGTTCATTGAATATATTGATTTCTTTATCAACATTGTCTGTTGTGAAAATTTTATTGAAATAATCTAATTCACTTTTCAGTAGACTGCTAAATATTTCAGGTGAATAATTCTTTAATTGACGAAGTTTTAACGACAGATTGACGCTTAGGTCTCTGTAAGTCGATCGTAATACTTGTAAGTTCATGGTCACCAACATGACAAGGGTCGTATCGGAGTGCATCACTACCTCAGGTTTATTTGTAATCGCAATGTCAAGGAGAGTAGCTGAAGTAGGAGCAATTCGCGTGGGTTTTATCTATCAACTGCGTCAACTTAGTATTTAAAAGTATTTGCTTTAACTTCTACTACTTACATGTAAAACATTATCATTGAAATCACCAAGAACATAAAATGTTTTGTCACGCAAAGATATACACTCTGAAACATTGGGCAATATAGTCAGAAGTGTGGTGAGAGACTTGGCGTGGCGGTACAAACATCCAACACCGACAGCTGGGAGCTTACTGGCGCTGTACCGCGACCCATGCATCCCCCACACCTTCAGGTCTTTCAATGTTTACATTCACCGGGGTCACTTTAAGATCATCTCTAATATAAACACATACACCTCCACCTCTACCTTCGTCACATCTAAACACTGTAAAATCAGGTATGGAAATACATTTGTCATTTATATTAAGGGACAACCGTGTATTCACTGACACACAAGACATCAGTATTTACTCCCTTTAATTAAAAGATCTTATCTCATCTTTATTTGCCAAAAGACCTCTGGGCGTTTAATATGCTCTGTCTTAAGTTTGTTCCTTCCGTTGACAGTGATCTCGGCCTTGCCTTCCTTGCCAGAGTCGTGTGGGTTGTGACGCTGGCCATTACCAGCGTTTCGTTTGTGTCCTGGCCGATGACAATTGAAACATTTGAGTCGATGGTCGAACCTACAACTAGCCTGGTGGTGGCTGTGTTCTCCGCACCTGTGACAACCTCGCCAGTGTCTTGTGTAGGTGCGGCGGGTGCTGCTCTTGTCCTGTGCTAGCTACAGAACAAGTGTTGTAGTTTGTTGCCCATGTTCATTCCGATGGTTATGTCCAGCATTCCATGATGTGTGTCTCGTGTGTTCACCACCACCACCACCACCACCACCATCCCAATTCTTCCTCCATTGTGTCCCAACAGTGTTCTGAGGCCTCAAGGTATCGACTTGGTGAGCCAAACCTGGAGTGGGGCGGGGAGCTGCCCATTGGTCCTGTGTAGTGGGATGAGGATAAGGATAAAGCACCTGGTGGGGGTGGGGGCTGGGGGAGGGTGACTGACTGGGCGCATGTAGTTGAAGGAGGAGGATGGGGGCTGCGCCAGGTGGGTGTTGAGAAATACCTCCTTGGGTGGTTGAAGTGGTAGGAGGCTGGTGCTTTGCCACGGTGGGTGTGGGTGGAAGGCTGCACGACGCTCAGGTGCACAAGTGGGTGGTGTTGGTTTCGGGTGAATGTTGTTTGTGTGTTTGTGTTGAGGTGAATTATTGGAAATGATACAGTTTCTTTTGATATTTTCGCGGCCTGAGCAGAGGTGCAAATTTTCACACTGGTTGTTTATGGCGCCTAGTAATTTTACAATTCCTAATCTGTTTAAGAGGAGAGGTGTTGTCTCAAACTTGTCACTTGTCTCAAAACACAAATCATCAACGTCACCAGTGCCGAGTCTGAATGAGGCTACTGTTTTCATAATTGTCACACTGTTTGCTTCGCTTCATTTTCCTACATGTTCATTGTAATCCCGTGTCTTGGTTTGCACTTCTTATGACAGTGGTTTTGGCACAATTTCATATACAAAAATTTTCATATCAGTATTTTTCTCACTAATCAAAAAGCCTAAATTTATCTAAAATTATTTCAGAGGCAACATGATGGAGAATGCCACACACGCCCACCACAGATCACACACTCAGAGGGAATTCGATCTAGCTTCTCGTTCACCCAGCTTCTGAGTAGGTCCAAGTTTGCGTCGATGATGGTCTTTGTTATTGAGGAGGTGGCTGTTATTGAGGAGGTGTCTGTTATTGAGGAGGTGTCTGTTATTGAGGAGGTGGCTGTTATTGAGGAGGTGGCTGTTAGGTCTGAGCGCAGGTTAGTGTCCCAGAGCAAAAGACAGCCAGTAGGAGATGTAGGATTTGCATCTTGGGTGCACTGGTTGCTCCTCATCTGCGTCTGCTGCTCCAGTTCTCTGACTCGTTTTTGTAGATTTTCTATTGCTGCAAAAGCTGTCTTGATCTCAGCATTCGGCAACTGTATCTCCAAGTCTTTTGTGTCGAGCTTCTTCATAATGGTTGCGATCACCTTTGTTACTTTTCGCACATCAACTTGTGCAGCGTCGCTTTCCTCAGTAATATTGTAGCTTGTGGAGGCCGCACATCTGATGTCAGGGACGTGTTTGCCTGCTGACGGAAGGTGGAGAGGCTTGGAGCGCGGTCAGCTGGTGCTGGAGGAGCTGGTGAAGCTGGTAGTGGGTTTGCAGATGGGAGAAGCGCTGATCGTGACCCATCAGGTGCCGTCGGGGCTGACTCCGGACCATCAGTCAGCAGAGTTGATTCCGAGACGGTATGGTGGTGTGGGAGCTGTCTCAGTACTGCCGAGTGATGGGTGAGTTGTTAGCAGGCTGCCACACGGTGAGAGGTTGTTAGCAGGCTGCCACACGGTGAGAGGTTGTTAGCAGGCTGCCACACGGTGAGAGGTTGTTAGCAGGCTGCCACACGGTGAGAGGTTGTTAGCAGGCTGCCACACGGTGAGAGGTTGTTAGCAGGCTGCCACACGGTGAGAGGTTGTTAGCAGGCTGCCACACGGTGAGAGGTTGTTAGCAGGCTGCCACACGGTGAGAGGTTGTTAGCAGGGTGCCACACGGTGAGAGGTTGTTAGCAGGCTGCCACACGGTGAGAGGTTGTTAGCAGGCTGCCACACGGTGAGAGGTTGTTAGCAGGCTGCCACACGGTGAGAGGTTGTTAGCAGGCTGCCACACGGTGAGAGGTTGTTAGCAGGCTGCCACACGGTGAGAGGTTGTTAGCAGGCTGCCACACGGTGAGAGGTTGTTAGCAGGCTGCCACACGGTGAGAGGTTGTTAGCAGGCTGCCACACGGTGAGAGGTTGTTAGCAGGCTGCCACACGGTGAGAGGTTGTTAGCAGGCTGCCACACGGTGAGAGGTTGTTAGCAGGCTGCCACACGGTGAGAGGTTGTTAGCAGGGTGCCACACGGCGAGAGCTTTGTCTCCGAATCACTGTGTGGTCGACAGGTTGAAGGTTCGTCTCCGCATGGTGTGGGGACTGCCTCCGAATCATCATTCGATGGAAGGGTTGGTTGTGGGTCACCAGCTAATGCAGGGACAGGTCGTGGGTCACCTGGGGGTGTAGGAGGTGGTGGTGGGTCGCCAGGTGAGAGGCCGGGTCCTCGTCTGATTCTTGAAGTTCTGGTTGACATTTTTGGAGGATCACGTTAATGAGTTCGCCCTTGGCAGTCCAAGTTCGCGGCACCGCTTTTGGAGATCTGGCTTGTGGAAGTTTTTCTCCA
>NC_087199.1:2852500-2855000 GCF_035594125.1 Scylla paramamosain
TTCAAGTTTATCCACTTTTTAATCTCGTCTTAGGCTCCACAACACTTCCAGAACCACACTGATCACTTCAACCGCGCGTTCCAGCACCACACTGCCTCATTCCAGTGCCTCCAGCGTGTACTTTTTCCAGCACCTCTTAAGCTCAAACACTCCACATTCCAGGACCTTTAGCTGGACTGGAAGGGCCTGGAGTCGTATTTTCCAGGCAGGTGAAGAGGATAGAGTCAGTCCCTTATTAACTGGAAGACTGCTGGAAGCGTTAAATGGGTACACGGTCTGGAAGTACTGGAAGGAAGGAGTTCTTTCTGTGCTGAAGGATATGACCGACGAGTCCTTTCATTGGCTCCACACAGCTGGAGTCTTGGGAATTGCTGGAAACTGGAAGCCTTTAGATCACTTCCTGGTGTGTACTGTTTGCTGGAACGCTCGGATCTCCTTTCCAGGGAAGATGGTGAACTGGAAACGACCGTGTCTTGTTTCCAGGGGTACGTGAATTGTCCTGGAAAATTTACTTCCTTCCAGCAGATCCGGAAGACTGGAATTTTTGAGGGAAGTCCTTTTTAAGCGAACTGGGAGCACTGGAAAGGTTTAGTTCTTTCCTGAGAGGTTCTGAAGGCTGGAATTTAGCAGACTTCGCTTCCAGAGAGCATGGAGACCTGGAAACCGTCACTACTTCTTTCCGGGACAGTCTGGAAGCACGGAGGTTCAACTGCTTTGCAAAATGAGCGCCGGCACCAGCACACACTGTATTCCAGGAAGCGTTTTGCGAGTCTTTCCAGCGAGGCGAGTGTCTGGAAAGTCTGGAAATGCCCTTACCGCTGGGAAATCAACTAAAAATGCAGCCAGGCAGTTTCCAGGATATATTCTGGAAAAGGAGGAAAGTCCAGTAACATTTTCCCTTCCAGTTTCCAGTTTTTCCCGCTTCCAGGCGACAGCGGAGACTTAACTTGCCTGGAATAGCAGCGAGTGAGTGTGAAAGTGAGTGAGGGTGAAAACAGTGCCATACACTCTCACACGACACTTCCAGGCTCACAAGTTCCACGGTCCAGAATTTCCAGGGAGAGGCTGCCACGTGTCTTCTAGTTTCCAGACGCGGCCACAATAACTTCCCATAAGAAATGATGTTAGGCCGTTCCAGTAGAT
Organism: Scylla paramamosain; assembly: GCF_035594125.1. NCBI lineage: Eukaryota > Metazoa > Arthropoda > Malacostraca > Decapoda > Portunidae > Scylla > Scylla paramamosain. The sequence goes on from NC_087199.1 coordinate 2,853,644, forward strand.
GCTTCCAGACGCTTCCAGGATTCCAGATATAGGCCTTTTCCAGCCTTGTCAACTCCACTCATGTATATCAAATTCCAGTGTAGAGAGAGAGAGAGAGAATCGCTCGCTCTGTTTAACTCTCTCTATCTCTCCCTTTTCTCTCTCTCCCTTTCTCTATTCTAGGTGAGAGAGAGAGAGAGAGATGGCTTAATGAGAGGAGAGGGGAGAGAAGAGGAGAGGAGAGGAGGAGGCGAGGAGGGGAGATAGGAGAAGAGGAAGAGCGGAAGGGTACTGGTAGATCATATTTGGAGGAGGAGGAGGAGGAGGAGGAGGAAGAGGAGGAGGAGGAGGAGGAGGAGGAAGAGGAGGAAGAGGAGGAGGAAAGTGTCAGCAAATTTTATTGAAGGTAAGGTTAGGTAAGGTTAGGTTAGGTTAGGTGAGGTGAGGTGAGGTGAGGTGAGGTGAGGTGAGGTGAGGTGAGGTTAGGTTAGGTTAGGTTGAGAAACGTTAACTTCCTTCAGGGTTGGAAAAAACGTTCCTTCACCCAGGAAGGTTTAGGGGAGCCAGGGCCCTTGAGACACTCTATGGAAGGGCAGAGTGGGGCAGAGTCTGGCGCCCCTTGTCAACAGAGAGAAAAGAGGAGAGGAGGAAATGTTTGTAAGAGGGCAAACGTTTATCAGGACGTTTTGAGCCCCCTGGAAAACGTTTTAGGGATGAACGTTTAGTATTAGATTAGGTTAGCTTAGGTTAAGGACGTTCCTGAGGCCACTGGTAAACGTTTTGTGGCTCAACGTTTACAGGAGAGAGGATCAGGAGTGTGTGGACTTGCCTCTCTCTCCTGCCTCTCCCTCTCTCTCTCCCTCTGGCTCTCCCTTCTAAGGACGAGAGATGGGGACGTTTCTAAGGATCCTTCTGAACACTCACTGGTAAACGTTTTGTGGCTCAACGTCTTGCATTAGACAGGAAAGGAACGGGAGAGTGTGTGTGGACTTGCCTCTCTCTCTCTCCTGCCTCTCCCTCTCTCTCCCTTCTAAGGACGAGAGATGGGGATGTTTCTAAGGATCCTTCTGAACACTCACTGGTAAACGTTTTGTGGCTCAACGTCTTGCATTAGACAGGAAAGGAACGGGAGTGTGTGGACTTGCCTCTCTCTCCCCGCCTCTCACTCTGTCTCCACCACCTCTCCCTCGCCCCCCCAAGCACTCACTCACACTTAAAGAGGAACATGCCTTTCGACCAACAGCAGGCGACGAAGCAGCAGCAGCAGCAGACGAGACAGGCAGACAGACGGACAGCAGAAACAGGTTATTTGTCACACTTGAAAGGGATATTTTTTTGTTTTTGTTTTTTTTTTCTTGTTTTTTATTGTGTTTATTGT
>NC_087199.1:2872500-2877500 GCF_035594125.1 Scylla paramamosain
TAGTTTAACAAAGCGCAGGATAAGAGGAGACCTAATTGAAGTGTGCAACATTTTCAAAGGATATAGTAACCTTGACGCTAATAAATGTTCTATCACTCATCATTCTCACCTGGCAACAAATGACGGATTGCACACCGTAGCCAAGCGTTGTGAGTCCCTCCACGCAAAACATTTTCTTGAGAGGCACACTAAATATCTGGAATAAACTCCCTTCAGAAACAGTAAACTACAATTGTATTCAAACATTCAAAAACAAAATGTACAAACACGTCAAAGGTTTTTTTGGAGAATTTTTGGTAGAAATTTCGTTTTTTGGGGGGAGAGATTTTTTGGTAGAAATTTCGTGTTTTTTGGAGAATTTTTGGTAGAAATTTCGTTTTTTGGAGAATTTTTGGTAGAAATTTCGTGTTTTTTTTAGAGAATTTTTGGTAGAAATTTCGTGTTTTTTGGAGAATTTTTGGTAGAAATTTCGTTTTTTGGAGAATTTTTGGTAGAAATTTCGTGTTTTCTGGAGAATTTTTGGTAGAAATTTCGTTTTTTGGGAGAATTTTTGGTAGAAATTTCGTGTTTTTTGGAGAATTTTTGGTAAAAATTTCGTTTTTTGGAGAATTTTTGGTAGAAATTTCGTTTTTTGGAGAATTTTTGGTAGAAATTTCTTGCTTTTTGGAGTTTTTGGTAGAAATTTCGTGTTTTTTTTTGGGAGAATTTTTGGTAGAAATTTCGTGTTTTTTGGAGAATTTTTGGTAGAAATTTCGTGTTTTTTTTGGAGAATTTTTGGTAGAAATGTTTTTTTTTGGAGAATTTTTGGTAGAAATTTCGTGTTTTTTGGAGAATTTTTTGGTAGAAATTTCGTGTTTTTTTGGAGAATTTTTGGTAGAAATTTCGTGTTTTTTGGAGAATTTTTGGTAGAAATTTCGTGTTTTTTGGAGAATTTTTGGTAGAAATGTTTTTTTTTTGGAGAATTTTTGGTAGAAATTTCGTTTTTTGGAGAATTTTTGGTAGAAATTTCGTGTTTTTTGGAGTTTTTGGTAGAAATTTCGTGTTTTTTGGAGAATTTTTGGTAGAAATTTCTTTTTTTGGGGGGGGGGAGAATTTTTGATAGAAATTTCGTGTTTTTTGGAGAATTTTTGGTAGAAATTTCGTGTTTTTTTGGAGAATTTTTGGTAGAAATTTCGTGTTTTTTGGAGAATTTTTGGTAGAAATTTCGTGTTTTTTTGGAGAATTTTTGGTAGAAATGTTTTTTTTTTGGAGAATTTTTGGTAGAAATTTCGTTTTTTGGAGAATTTTTGGTAGAAATTTCGTGTTTTTTGGAGTTTTTGGTAGAAATTTCGTGTTTTTTGGAGAATTTTTGGTAGAAATTTCTTTTTTTTGGGGGGGGGGAGAATTTTTGGTAGAAATTTCGTGTTTTTTGGAGAATTTTTGGTAGAAATTTCGTGTTTTTTGGAGAATTTTTGGTAGAAATTTCGTGTTTTCTGGAGAATTTTTGGTAGAAATTTCGTGTTTTTCTGGAGAATTTTTGGTAGAAATTTCGTGTTTTCTCCTTGTCCCAGCAATTACACACCTACCGCTATAAGCTCCCCCGCAGTTATTATTAAAACTACTTTTTTTTCTATTTTACAGACAAGCGATTCTGTTAGTAACGTGTCCACACCGGCGTGCACAGTTCACCGTGGGCTCAACACCACAACTTCCTTTCACCCTCTCCTGTGAAAACTCCATGTCAGTTTTTGCACCCTGCATGGTCCTTGTCCCAACTGTTTCCATGGCAGCGCAGGGTGGAGGGAGTGGTGGGTGGGGAGGAGCCTTCTGCTGTGCTGTCCTGTCTCTCTTCCCTCTAGCTAGTTAGAAGTAGTTACCAAACAGCCTTGCAAGGATCAAAAGGTCTGTTGCTGTTTGGCTTTCCTTTGTATTCCTTTGTATTCCTCCTCCTCCTCCTACTACCCTCCTTCCCCCTTCCTCCTCCTCCTGCTGCTGCTCCTCCTCTTCCTCCTCCTTCAAGAGCCCAACAGGTAATGAAGAAACACCTGAGGGCGTAGAGGAGGAGGAGGAGGAGGAGGAGGAGGAGGAGGAGGAGGAAAAATAAGATACTACACCATTATATTTTTTGTATGTGTTTCTCTCTCTCTCTCTCTCTCTCTCTCTCTCTCTCTCTCTCTCTCTCTCTCTCTCTCTCTCTCTCTCTCTCTCTCTCCTTCAAAATATACCATGATAAGTAATGTCAAAGAGAGAGAGAGAGAGAGAGAGAGAGAGAGAGAGAGAGAGAGAGAGAGAGAGAGAGAGAGAGAGAGAGAGAGAGAGAATTAAGTTAGTGTTCTTCTAAAACAACAAAGTAAATAAAACAGGAAACATTTGAAACAACTCTCTCTCTCTCTCTCTCTCTCTCTCTCTCTCTCTCTCTCTCTCTCTCTCTCTCTCTCTCTCTCTCTCTCTCTCTCATGCTTCCTTTGTTTTATCTCTAATTCTCTTTCATTTTATTTTTATTTTCCTTTTTATTTATTTTTTTTTATTTTCATATGTACTCTCTCTCTCTCTCTCTCTCTCTCTCTCTCTCTCTCTCTCTCTCTCTCTCTCTCTCTCTCTCTCTCTCTCTCTCTCTCTAATGCTCTCTCTCTCTCTTTCAGATCACGTGACCTTGGGCTGGCGAATGAGAGGAGAGGAAACAAACAAAAAACGAAGAATATAAAGAAGAAAACAATTAAAAAAATAAAATAGTGAAAGAAAAATCACAAGAAATATTCAGCCAATCAAAAAAATAAAATAAATTCTAACAGCCAATGAGAGTCGAGCTTTTACATGACGTCATCAGTGACCAGCCAGTCAGAATCATCCACCACTGTTTGTCTCGGTGTGACGTCACGAATGTAAACAAAGTGAAAGAAAACGACAATTTAAAGAGAAAATGGATGAGTTATTGAGAAAACGAGGTATTTTATGGTAAACTTGTATAAAAAGGCAAGATTTAGCAAACATTGGTAATAATAATGAGAATGATAATAATGAATAATAAAAAATAAATGAAGGAGAGAGAGAGAGAGAGAGAGAGAGAGAGAGAGAGAGAGAAAGGAGAGAAGTATATGGAGAAAAGGAGAGATAGATAGAAGAGACCAAATAAAGATATAGAATAAAGAAAAAAATAAAGGAAAGAAAAAATATAAAAAAATAAGAGGAAACAAAGAAAAGATAAATAAAAGATAAATAAACTAAAAAATAGAGAAAATTAAAGTGACAGTGAAAAAAAGATTAAAAAAAGAAAAAAGAAAAGAAGAAAGACAAAAAGTGTTAAAAGAAAAAGAGAAGGAAAAAATAAAGAAAAGAATGGAATGAAAAACAGACAGAAAGAAAAAGAAAACGATTAATAAAACAAAGAAAAGAAACAAAGAGATAAAGGCAAAAAGAAAAGATAAAATAGAAAAGTAAAGAAAAAGAAGGAAAAAGAAGAATAAAGAAAAGAAAGAGACACGAGACAGACAGACAGAGAGAGAGAGAGAGAGAGAGAGAGAGAGAGAGAGAGAGAGAGAGAGAGAGAGAGAGAGAGAGAGAGAGAGAGAGAATAAAAAGAAGAAAGAAAAAGAAACAAAGAAGAAAAAAACAATTTAGTAAATAAAAAAATAGAAAAAATAAAGAAAAACTGAAAGAAGAAAAAATAAATAAAAAAACGAAGAGAAAAGTGAAATAATTAAATAAAAAGAAGAAAAAGGACGATAAAGTGAAACAAACAAACAAACAAACAAACAAACAAACAAACAATAAACAGAGAAACATAAAAAAACAACATAGAAACAAAAGAAAGAAAGAAAAAAATAGAAAATGTGAGAAAGAGAAAGAACGAAAGAAAGAAAAGAAAAAGAGAAAGAAAAAGAGAAAAATGTAGACAGAGAAAGTGAGAATAAGAGATAAAGAATAAAAGAAAAGGTAAACAGAAAGAAAAAACAAAAACACAAACAAAGAAAATAAAAATAGAGAAAATAAAGAGAGAGAGAGAGAGAGAGAGAGAGAGAGAGAGAGAGAGAGAGAGAGAGAGAAATAACAAGAAACAAACGAAAAAACAACGAAAACAAAAGGACAGAGAGAGAGAGAGAGAGAGAGAGAGAGAGAGAGAGAGAGAGAGAGAGAGAGAGAGAGAGAGAGAGAGATGTACGGTGTAGTAAGCAGCTCTTACGACAAAAGGCCACAAAGGAAGAAGAAGACCACCACCACCACCACCACCACCACCGCCGCCTCCACCACCACCTCCACCACCCTCACCTACTCAGGGCGGGGGGTGGAGGATGCTCGTCGGAGTGTGGGAGTGGAGGGAGAGGGGGAAGGCCGTCACCACCACCACCACCACCCTCCCCCTTCTCTATACCAGAAATTCTTCAATATCATCAAAAAATTGTCTGGAGGGGACAAACAAGGTGAGAGAGAGAGAGAGAGAGAGAGAGAGAGAGAGAGAGAGAGAGAGAGAGAGAGAGAGAGAGAGAGAGAGAGAGAGAGAGAGAGAGAGAGAGAGAGATTCCTGTTGTTTATTCTTGCAGTGGTGTGTTGCATTATAATTACAAAGTCAATATACACCTAATAAAACTGAAACTATAACATTTTACAATAAGAGAAAGTTTTTAAGGTGTCTTCAAAGTGGACAAGTCGTGAGCTTCAGTGGTGGTGGTGGTGGTGGTGGTGGTGGTGGGGAGTGTTCAGCAGTGGTTGCCTCGTAGTGAATAAGGGACGTGCTGTGTTCGTCTGTTTAGCGCCACTGTGACATCTGCGGGGCTGCAAGGTACAAGCCATTTTGATTGTGACGTGCTTGAAACTGTATATCTCGTTGTGCAGATGTGAAGTGCGTTTTTTGTTTGTTTGTTAGCCATCTGAGTTGTTGAAAGAGGGGATAGATACGTGGCCATATCTGCTGCCTCCTCCCGCATCTTCTTCAAAGTTGTACAGTCTTGGCGGATTACTCATCGCTGTGTCGTGTTGGTCCCCGTCACTGAACACAGTTTGTTATTTTTATTGTTTTTGTTGTT
>NC_087199.1:2892500-2900000 GCF_035594125.1 Scylla paramamosain
AACCTGGTGGTGGTGGTGGTGGTGGTGGTGGTGGTGGTGGTGGTGGTGGTGGTGGTGGTTGTGGTGGTGGTTGTGGTGGTGGTGGTGGTGGTGGTTGTGGTGGTGGTGGTGGTTGTTGTAGTTGTGGTGGTGGTGGTGCTTGTAGTAGTAGTAGTAGTAGTACTAGTAGTAGTAGTAGTAGTAGTACTAGTAGTAGTAGTAGTAGTAGTAGTAGTAGTAGTAGTTCTAGTAGTAGTAGTAGTAGTAGTAGTAGTAGTAGTAGTAGTAGTAGTAGTAGTAGTAGTAGTACTAGTGGTGGTGATGGTGGTGGTAATGATGATGATGATGATGATGATGATGATGATGATGATGATGATGATGATGATGATAACAATAACAATAATAATAATAATTATAATAACAACAACAACATCAACAACAACAATAACAACAACAACAACAACAACAACAACAACAACAACAACAACAACATAATCTCCCATCAATCTTTTAAAATAATGACCGCTAATATGACATTTATATCATTCAGAGAGAGAGAGAGAGAGAGAGAGAGAGAGAGAGAGAGAGAGAGAGAGAGAGAGAGAATATACCATACTCTTTCAACAAAATATATAAACAAATCTAAATATTACAACAATTACTTCAGTCAGTTAATAGCAATAGTTAACATGAAAGAAAACAACACTATATGCAAATGGTCACTGTTTTTCTCAAGTTCAAAGTTCCGATGCGTATTTCATTGTGTCTCTTTTCAACACACTACAGACCTTCCACGCGTGACACCTTCAGAGGCAGGAATTCAGAAACACTGTTCTTTCACCACCACTGTTTTTCAAGGCCACTGAGGTGATCTGCCGGGTTCCCAAGAGTGTTTCTTCTGTTCATAATGTAATAATGCTGTTAATCTGTCACTAGTATCTTAAAAACACTCTTAAAAACTCGTGTATCTTCAACTTGAGCCTCTTAATGTTTTCCTGTTTATAATGTAGGAATCTTGTTAATCTGTCACCAGAATAAGAACATCCTTGAAGCCCGCGTCACTTCATCTACAGCATTTTAAAAGAATTTCTCCTGTTCACCCAGCCCAACCTGACTTAACCTAACTAAACCAACCTAACCTAACCTGACCTACCCTAACGTAACCTAACCCACCCTAACCTAACCTAACCCAACCTAACTCAATCTAATCCAACTTAATCTAATTCAACCTAACCCAACCCAACCCAACTTAACCTAACCTAACCTAACCTAACCCAACCTAACCTAACCTAACCTAACCTAACCCAACCCAACTTAACCTAACCCAACCTAACCTAACCTAACCCAACCTAACCTAACCTAACCTAACCTAACCTAACCCAACCCAACCTAACCTAACCTAACCTAACCTAACCCAACCTAACCTAACCTAACCTAACCCAACCTAACCTAACCTAACCTAACCTAACCCAACCTAACCTAACCTAACCCAACCTAACCTAACCTAACCCAACCTAACCTAACCTAACCTAACCTAACCCAACCTAACCTAACCTAACCCAACCTAACCTAACCTAACCTAACCTAACCTAACCTAACCTAACTTAACCCAACCTAACCTAACCTAACCTAACCTAACCCAACCTAACCTAACCTAACCTAACCTAACCTGAAAAATATAGAAATACAAACACAAATGAAAAGATAAAAGATAAATCGAAAGAGAAAATTGAATTACGAATAGGGAAAAAACAGAGAAACGCAAACACGGGAACTGAAATAGAAGACAAATACGAAAAAAAATAATAATACAGAAAAATAGAAAAAATAGAAAAAAAAATACAGAAAAGAAGGATAAGATAATCAATTAAAAAAAACACAACTAAAAATAGAACAAAAATAAACAAGAGAGAGAGAGAGAGAGAGAGAGAGAGAGAGAGAGAGAGAGAGAGAGAGAGAGAGAGAGAGAGAGAGAGAGAGAGAGAGAGAGAGAGAGAGAGAGAGAGAGAGAGAGCATAATATTGGATGGAAAGTTATGGCAAAGGAGGAGGAGGAGGAGGAGGAGGAGGAGGAGGAGGAGGAGGAGGAGGAGGAGGAGGAGGAATTGAATAAGGGAAACAAGGAAAAGATAAGGAAAAGTAGGAGGAGGAGGAAGAGGAAAAGAAAAAAATGTGAAAAGGAAGGAGGAAAAAATAAAATAGAAAATAAAGAAAAGGAAGAAAACAGGAGGAAGAGGAGGAGGAGGAGGAGGAGGAGGAGGAGGAGGAGGAGGAGGAGGAGGAGGAGGAGGAGGAGGAGGAGAAATAACCATAACATCACTACATAAAGCATCCGTGAGAGAGAGAGAGAGAGAGAGAGAGAGAGAGAGAGAGAGAGAGAGAGAGAGAGAGAGAGAGAGAGAGAGCCAGTTTCCTCTCACACACCGCGGAGGAAAGACATACGTATTTCAGTCTCGCACAAACCACCATCACCACCACCACCACCATCACCACCATCACCACCACCACCACCACCACTACTACTACCACCACTACTACTACTGCTACCACAATTAGAGAGAGAGAGAGGGAGAGAGAGTGAGAGTGAGAGAGTTATCAACAGGTGTGGTGTGGAAGCCTCTCTCTTTCAACAGGTAAAGAGAGAGAGAGAGAGAGAGAGAGAGAGAGAGAGAGAGAGAGAGAGAGAGAGAGAGAGAGAGAGAGAGAGAGAGAGAGAGAGAGAGAGAGAGAGAGAGAGAATTGTGGTGGTACTGGTAATAGTGACAACAGGTTATTTCTCACTCTCTCTCTCACTCGCTCACTCACCCACTCACTCCCCCCACCACAATAGGAGGAAAAAGGAAAAAGGGAGAGACAAAAAGCATGGGTAAGTAGAGAAATTATTATATTTTTTTGTGGCGCAGGAAAATTTTTTAAACAGGATTTTTTTAGGAAACAGGAAAATTCTTGCAAAGTTGGGAATTGGTGGGGGATCAAAGGGTTTATCTTTTGGGGAAATAAAAGTGTTTTGTGTTTTGTTTTTTTGTGCGGGGAAGGAAAAGTTTTGAATCAGAAGGAAAATTGAAAGACAGGAAAATTTTTGGGAAGTTGGGAAATTGGTGGGGATCAAACTCTATATCTTTTTGGGAAAATAAGTGTAATTTTTGGGGGGGAAGAAAATTTTACGAATCAGGAAAATTTTAGGAAAGGAGAATATTTGGAAAGCATGATTTTTCGGGGAATTCAGAAAAACACAGCAGTATTTTCGTAAATCAGGAAAATTGAACCAATCAGGAAATCATGAATCCAGGACAGTTTTGGAAAGCAACACACTATTAGGAAAAAAAAATCGAAAGCAGAAAAATTATTGTTAAAGTAAATTTTTTGAAAGGTGTAAAATTTTTAAAGGAAATTTTTAGAATCAGGAAAATTTTGAATAATGGAAAACTATAAATTCAAGGAAGTGTAACAATTTTTAGGAAAACAGGAAAACTTTGATAACCGATAAAAAAAAATATTAATGAAAGGAAAGTTTTAGATAAATGTACTTTTGAAAACCAAGAAAATTTTAGGAATCGAAAAAAAAAACTTGGAATGAGAAAAAACAAGGTCAGGAAAAGTGTGGAAAGAATAATTGTAAAAAAAAAGATGAAAGGAGATCATTTTTCAACCATACAGTGCACTAGAAGACAAAAATATTGGAATGATGGACAACTTTGGAATTCGGAAAAAAAATGAATGAGGAAAATTTTAGGAAACTAAGAAGCACTCACAAAAACATTAAAAAAAAAATCAGAATTATGGGTAATATTGTTTTGGAAATCGTTAAAATTTTAGTACGAGAGGAAAATTCATGAGACCTGGGAAACTTTGTAAAACAGGAAAATTTTAGTGTTAGAAGTTTATTGTTGTGAATCGAGAAAACATTTGTATGAGAAGATAAAATTTCAAAACGACAGGAATATTTCCGACAATTTAAGGGTAGTTAGGTTAGGTTAGGAAAGTTAGGTTAGGTCAGGTTAGGTAAGGTTAGGTCAGGTTAGGTTAGAAAAGTTTAGGTTAGGTTAGGTCAGGTTAGGTTAGGTTAGGTTAAGTTAGGTTAGGAAAGTTAGGTTAGGTTAGGGTAGGTTAGGTTAGGTTAGGTTAGGTTAGGTTAGTTTAGGTTAGGTTAGGTTAAGTCAGGTTAGGTTGGGTTAGGTTAGGTTAGGTTAGGTTAGGTTAGGTTAAGTCAGGTTAGGTTAGGTTGGGTTAGGTTATGTTAGGTTAGGTTAGGTTAGGTTAGGTTAGGTTAGGTTAAGTCAGGTTAGGTTAGGTTAGGTTAAGTCAGGTTAGGTTAGGTTAAGTCAGGTTAGGTTAGGTTGGGTTAGGTTTAGGTTAGGTTAGATTAGATTAGATTAGGTTAGGTTAGGTTAGGTTAAGTTAAGCTAGGTTAGGTTAGGTTAAGCTAGGTTAGTTTAGGTTAGGTTAGGTTAAGCTAGGTTAGGTTAGGTTAAGCTAGGTTAGGTTAGGTTAAGCTAGGTTAGGTTAGGTTAGATTAGGTTAGGTTAAGCTAGGTTAGGTTAGGTTAGGTTAGGCTAGAAAAGTTTAGGTAAGATTAGACTAAGAAAGTTTTGGTTAGTTTAGGTTAGGAAAGTTAGGTTAGGTTAGGTTAGGTTAGGTTAGGTTAGGTTAGGTTAGGCTAGAAAAGTTTAGGTAAGATTAGACTAAGAAAGTTTTGGTTAGTTTAGGTTAGGAAAGTTACGTTAAATATTGTGAATCTAGACCATTTTTTGTGTGTAAAGGTGCAAATATGAAGACACCAGGCATACTTCAGGGAACTTAAGACTGCTTGTTAACCCTTTGAGTGAGACAAGCAAGAACCAATACTAGAAGCAATGAAATGAGAATTTAAACGCGTCTGCTGGAAAGAAAAAAAGAGTGATCGATTTTACAACTTCTAGCCTGTACAGTGTTAGGAGGTGGCTGTAACACGAAGGAAGAAGGAAAAAAGAGATCTATTTTTCCATTTCTAGCCTGTACAGTGTTAGGAGATGGCTGTAACACGAAGGAAGAAGGAAAAAAGAGATCTATTTTTTTCCATTTCTAGCCTGTACAGTGTTAGGAGGTGGCTGTAACACGAAGGAAGAAGGAAAAAAGTGATCTATTTTTCCATTTCTAGCCTGTACAGTGTTAGGAGGTGGCTGTAACACGAGGGAAGAGATGAAAAGTGAGATATTTAGCCATTTCTAGCCTGTACAGTGTTAGGAGGTGGCTGTAACACGAGGGAAGAGATGAAAAGTGAGATATTTAGCCATTTCTAGCCTGTACAGTGTTGGCAGGTGGCTGTAACAAGAAGGAAGGTAAAAAGTTCTTCATTTAACAATTTGTAGCCTGTGCAATGTTAGGAGGTGGCTGCAGCAAGAAAGGAGAGGCTAAAAACAAAAGACTTTTATGATTCTCACTCAATAAAATCTTTGGAAGGTGGCCCCGGCAAGGAAGGATACAAAGTGGTACACTGACCCATTTCTAGCCAGTGAATCGCTTGGAGGTGACTGTAGCAAGAAGGAAGGATAAAAAGAATAGATTTGCATGATTTCCTGTCAATAGAAAATAAGAAGGAAGGATAAAAAGAACAGATATGTATGTATCCTAGCCACTGGAATGCTTGGGAGAACACTGCAACAAGAAGGAAGAGGTGAAAGGAATAGATTTTCGTAATTAACATCCGGTCTAATTGGGTCAGTTCCAGTCTCTTGGTAAGCCACTCAAACAACACGTTCCTATTTATTCGCGAGCTTAACAACATACAACACAAGAACACAAGGGTTGGTGCAGGAAGCCACCAGGCCTACACGTGGCAGTCCCTGTATGAGACACACCTGCCTGTCTCCACCTGTCACGCCCATCCATACACCTGTCCAATCTTCTTTCAAGGCTCCCTAATGACTCACCACTAACAGCCTGACTACTGAGTCCACTGCATTCATCCACCACTCTATTTGAGAACCAATTCCTTCCTGTCTCTTTTCAAGCCTGAACCCGTTACTTCTTGTTCTCTCGTGATTACTGACCCTGAGAGTTTTGCTGACGTCACCCTTGTTACGTCCCCTGCACCACTTCCACACTTCCATCAGGCCCCCTCTTAACCTGCGCCTCTCTAAGGAATGGACAGTTCAAAGCTTCTCTCTCGTAAGGAATGCCCCTCATCCCCTGCATCCTTTTAGTCATTTTCTGTGTAATCATTCAGCGGGACCTATATCCTTCTTGTAATATGGGACCAGAAGTACACGCCACAGTCTACGTGGGGTCCCACCAACGCCAAATATAACAAGATTGTGGACGTGGCCTTACTGCCTCACGCTCCTAAACACAAGTCAGCGGGTGACTGTGGAACCTGATTAGAGGTGAGCTGGTTTTGGTGGTGTGCCGCCTCTGTGTGGAGAGTGGCTGAGGGAAGGAGTGCCCATGCCAGTGGCTGAGGGAAGGAGTGCCCATGCCAGTGGCTGAGGGAAGGAGTGCCCATGCCAGTGGCTGAGGGAAGGAGTGCCCATGCCAGTGGCTGGGGGAAGGAGTGCCCATGCCAGTGGAAGGGTTAGGCAGGAGAGTGAAGGTAAAGACCAATTTTTGTCGTATTGGGAAAATTTTGTAGGTAAACGTAACATTTGTGTTATTATTGTCCAGAAAACATTGGCAATTATGAAAACGATTTTTTTGTGGAGGAATAAAACACCTTCACTGCAATGTTTGGGTCACTTTTTTTTTCTTTCTAGTTGAAGAAAATTTTGTAGGTAAAAATAATTATTTTTTCTATGATTACCACACCAAAAATTCAGGTTGTTTTGAAAACACGATATTTTCTGGGAGGGAGGTGAAGACTCATTCTCAACAACATTTGAAGTATTTTATTTTATTTTTATTTTTATCGAGGAAAATTTTGTAGATAAAAACAAAAGCAATTTTCTAATTATTCCGAAAAGTAAAAGCATTTTTTAAATGACTTTTTTTTTACTTTTTTTCTTTTTTTTTTTTTTTGAGTGAAGTGCAGGCGCCGCCTCACCACACAATTTTCAACGAAGGATTCATTTTGCTTTCCTTTCATAATTGGGAAAATGTTGTAGATAAGCATATTTCTTATTCCGAAAAGAAAAATATTTTCGATAACACTTTTCTGTACAGCAAACACTGCGTGTGCAGCAAACACTGCGTGTGCAGCAAACAAACACTGCGTGTGCAGCAAACAAACACTGCGTGTGCAGCAAACACTGCGTGTGCAGCAAACACTGCGTGTGCAGCAAACACTGCGTCAGCCAAGGATTCTTTGTGCGTTTTTCTTTTTACTGGGGCAAATTTTGTAAACAACTTTTTCGATTCCGAAAAGAAATAATTTTGAAAACATAATTTTTCAGTGGGAACTGAAGACAACTTTTCAAAGAATTTCTGGCAAAGTACTTTTCTTTTTTTTTTTTTTCAATGAAGAAAAATTTTGTTGGTAAACTTTTTTTATGTATTCCGAAAAGATTTTTTGTGTGTGAAAACATGACATTTTTGGCGCACTTGTAAGCAG
>NC_087199.1:2920000-2927500 GCF_035594125.1 Scylla paramamosain
TCTTGAACTGACTGTGAACTGACTGTGAACTGACTGTGAACTGACTGTGAACTGACTGTGAACTGAGTATGAACTGACTGTGAACTGAGTATGAACTGGCTGTGAACTGATCTTGAACTGACTGTGAACTGATCTTGAACTGACTGTGAACTGAGTATGAACTGACTGTGAACTGACCATGAACTGAGTATGAACTGACTGTGAACTGATCTTGAACTAACTGTGAACCGATCTTGAACTGACTGTGAACTGACTGTGAAATGACTGTGAACTGACTGTGAAATGACTGTGAACTGACTGAACTGATCTTGAACCCTCTGTGAACTGTCTGTCCTCTCTCTCTCTCTCTCTCTCTCTCTCTCTCTCTCTCTCTCTCTCTCTCTCTCTCTCTCTCTCTCTCTCTCTCTCTCTCTCTCTCTCTCTCTATCTATCTATCTATCTATCTATCTCTATCTATCTATCTACCCAATACAGCCTCTATTTATGCGATGAAGTGGATCAAGAGACAGAATCTGACATGAAGAAATGGCCAATCATGTTCCTGCAAATGAGGTGAAGGAGCCAATCACAGAGCTTCTTATTCTGGCCAATGACGTGGGAGGAACGACAGAAAGGCGATGCAGGTGTTTTCCCTATGGCCTGGCAGGAGTGTAGGGAAGGTGTGGTATTCTATTGAGAGAGTAATAGGAAGGAGAAAGGCTAAAAGAGATCGGGCTGGCCATGAAATACACAAATGATAAATTTATATAATAATAATTGTTGACTAATGCGATTGATAAACTAATTCTATCATTTTATTTGTTTGTTTTAGTACATATTGCCGTGTGATTTATTTGTTGTTACTGAAAATGGAGAGAAAAAAAATAGGGACAAAAATAAATAATACTTAATACATACATACACACACACACACACACACACACACAAAAAAAAAAAAAAAAAAAAAAAAAGAAAAGAAAGAAAGATTATACGAAAAAAAAAAAAATTGTTGAGAATATGAAATGATACTTTAAATATGATATACTGTTAAGGTTATGGTGCGCTCCTTTGGGCCAGGCGTCATGCTAAAAATACGAAAAAAAAACAGAAAACTAAAAAATCTGAAAAAAAAAATTAAAGGAAGGGAGAAAAGGAAAATTCAGTTAGGAATTGAAATAGAAACTTTTCGAAAATACATTATGAAAAAGGGATTAAAAGATGGTAGTAGTAGTAGTAGTAGTAGTAGTAGTAAAGAGAAATCACAGAATAACAACAACAGCAACAACAACAACAACAACAACAACAACACAGAAAACTCATTAGTGGAAGAGGGAACTTAACTAGAAGCCAAAAAAAAAAAATAGAAAAGCTTGTACCACTTCTCTCTCTCTCTCTCTCTCTCTCTCTCTCTCTCTCTCTCTCTCTCTCTCTCTCTCTCTCTCTCTCTCTCTCTCTCTCTCTCTCTCTCTGTAATAAACGGTTCCAGGTATTCAAGTGATTTGCTTTGGAGTGTGTGTGTGTGTGTGTGTGTGTGTGTGTGTGTGTGTGTGTGTGTGTGTGTGTGTGTGTGTGTGTGTGTGTGTGTGTGTGTGTGTGTGTGTGTGTGTGTGTTTTCGATAATGATCTCATAAGTTTTCTTGCCTAAACCACTTGGAGAGAGAGAGAGAGAGAGAGAGAGAGAGAGAGAGAGAGAGAGAGAGAGAGAGAGAGAGACAGAGAGAGAGAGAGGGTAAAAGAAAACAGCTCTGACCCCACCCTTCTCTCTCTCTCTCTCTCTCTCTCTCTCTCTCTCTCTCTCTCTCTCTCTCTCTCTCTCTCTCTCTATGACGAGAGCTTAAGCATTTAACGTATATATGCAAATGTGTGTGTGTGTGTGTGTGTGTGTGTGTGTGTGTGTGTGTGTGTGTGTGTGTGTGTGTGTGTACGTAATGATGTTTGTATGTTAAATGTGCTTCCATTAGAGTTAATGTACGCACGCACACACACGCACTCTCTCTCTCTCTCTCTCTCTCTCTCTCTCTCTCTCTCTCTCTCTCTCTCTCTCTCTCTCTCTCTTACACCCACAAACACCCACAAACACACACAAACACCCACAAACACACACAAACACACACAAACACCCACAAACACCCACAAACACACACAAACACCCACAAACACCCACAAACACACACAAACACACACAAACACACACAAACACCCACAAACACCCACAAACACACACAAACACCCACAAACACCCACAAACACACACAAACACACACAAACACCCACAAACACACACAAACACACACAAACACACACAAACACCCACAAACACACACAAACACCCACAAACACACACAAACACACACAAACACCCACAAACACACACAAACACCCACAAACACACACAAACACACACAAACACCCACAAACACACACAAACACCCACAAACACACACAAACACACACAAACACACACAAACACACACAAACACCCACAAACACACACAAACACCCACAAACACCCACAAACACACACAAACACACACAAACACCCACAAACACACACAAACACACACAAACACACACAAACACCCACAAACACCCACAAACACACACAAACACACACAAACACACACAAACACCCACAAACACACACAAACACCCACAAACACACACAAACACCCACAAACACACACAAACACACACAAACACACACAAACACACACAACATAGCCACACACACGCCCACAGCCATTCACAACACACCAGAACATGGAAAGACACCCACAAAAGACGCAATATCCACCTCCATCCACTGTACCCACTCATGCCCCACACCGATCCACCCGCACAGGACTTCCTCGCTGCCCTCTCCACTGTGTCACGAGGCACCACGCAAGAGAAACTGCAGTGGATCTTTGGTCTTTACGATGTTAACAAGGATGGTTTAATCACGAAGGTAAGGTGCTACTACTACTACTACTACTACTACTACTACTACTACTACTACTGCTACTACTACTACTACTACTGGTCTGCATATTATAGGGAAGATATAGGTTGTATACAGACTGGTCAGCTCTTAAGGAGGTGGACAGAATAGTGGTGAAAGATTGAGAATACTGGTTAACTCTTGCATTAGGGAGGTGGACAGAATAGTGGTGAAAGACTGAGAATACTGGTTAACTCTTGTATTAGGGAGGTGGACAGAATAGTGGTGAAAGATTGAGAATACTGGTTAACTCTTGCATTAGGGAGGTGGACAGAATAGTGGTGAAAGATTGAGAATACTGGTTAACTCTTGCATTAGGGAGGTGGACAGAATAGTGGTGAGAGATTGAGAATACTGGTTAACTCTTGCATTAGGGAGGTGGACAGAATAGTGGTGAAAGACTGAGAATACTGGTTAACTCTTGCATTAGGGAGGTGGACAGAATAGTGGTGAAAGACTGAGAATACTGGTTAACTCTTGCATTAGGGAGATGGACAGAATAGTGGTGAAAGACTGAGAATACTGGTTAACTCTTGCATTAGGGAGGTGGACAGAATAGTGGTGAGAGACAAATTACTCGTACTTACACAACAACGCATCTGGAAGCAACACACACATAACGAAGTAAATATTAATGATAATAAGATATGAACGTTATATTATACATGTGCTTTGTGTGGTGGAGAATGTATAGATATATAATGAAGACAGAAAAAGATATATAAAAGTTTCCGTTTCGAAGGAGAAGAAAATGGAGAGAAAATGGCATGAGAGGTATAACAGAAAACGGAACGCGAGAGAAAACGTGTATTTGTGCATATAGGTGTTATGAAATGCAAATCTGAGCACAACTACACTACAGGAAAGGGGAGAGAAGTAGTTAGCAAGATCAGAAGAGCAGATAGCGTGAAAATAACCGTGTGTTCATTTGTTCATTTGTTCTCGTGTTCTTGCAGGCAGAGATGGTGGACGTGGTAACAGCTATATATGAGATGCTGGGCAGATCCACGCAGCCCTTAGTGGATGATACATCTGCCAAGGACCATGTGGAGCGGATATTTCATGTAGGTGGATGTGGTTGGGTTGGGTGTGGAGTAGGCTGAGCTGTTTGTGTGTGTGTGTGTGTGTGTGTGTGTGTGTGTGTATGTGTTATTATCTTGTTTGTTTGCTTATTTATTTGTCTCTCTATTTATCTATGTCTATCTATCTATCTATATTAATCTATCCATGTATCCACCTATCCACTTAACTAACACCCATCCACACACACACATACATACACAGTTATTTATCTATCTGTCAGTCTATTCACACACTAATCTACTAACATATCTACCTATCAATCACCCAACCTATGTCTACGAACGAACGAATAGGGGATAGGAAAGTTGGATGAAAGAAGAATTTGAGAGAGAGAAGTGTGTTAAAGTTGCTACTTAGTTCATTTTCTCTTGAACCTATGTCTATCTATTCACTAACTTATTAATCTATGCACGTGGCTAACCAATCCCTCGCCCCTCAAACAGCTGATCGACACAAACAACGACGGTGCGATAACGATTGAGGAGCTGGCTGAATGGATATCAAGAGACGAAAAAATAGTAGAATCTTTAAAGAGAATGGATACAGTACTTTACACCCCTCATGACGCCTCTTCCGGTGCCACCCGCCCTTCTCTCAGCCGCCCCTAAGCCGCCCACACCCCGCCCTCACGCCCACACACGCCCACGCACCCCCACGCCTCCTGAAAATATGAAAATAAGGCGGGAATTTGAAAAGAGTTCGATTTGTTTGCGTTAGGTCACGTTTTCTTTGGTGGATTTTTATGGATGACTCAAGTGTTTTTTTTTTTTTTTTTTCTCTCTCTCTTCGTGTGTGTATAATGTGTGCGTTTCCGTTTTCTGTTCACGGATGTGTTGTGTTTTGTGTTTGTGTTTTCTTGAGGATTTAAGTTTTCTTTTTTTTTTTTAAGGGTGTCTCAAGTATTTTGTGCTTTTTCTTTATTCTCTTTTTTTTTTTTTTTAGATGTGAAAGGGAAGTTATGAAAAACATATCTATTTATTTGTGTTCTGGTTTATTTTATTTATTATTTTTTTTTTATTTATTTATTTTTTTTATTTATTTATTTTTTTTTTTTTTTGTGACTCAAGTATTTTTGGTTTTCTTTCCTTTGTATTTATGCATCTATTAATTCATTTATTTTTAGATGTAAAGAGAGTGTTATAAAAATGTGACGTTTACTTTGCATTTTTTTTTTTTTATTTATTTATTAATTTTTTTTTCTTTCAAGGAGTGACTTGGGTATATATATAGTCTCTTCCCTCCGTTTTTTATATTAAGTATAAAAAGAAATTTTGAACAGATAGATAATAAATTGTCGCGTTTTCTTTAGGTCGAGCGATTTCTTTTAATAATTTTGAGTAACTCCACTCTCTCTCTCTCTCTCTCTCTCTCTCTCTCTCTCTCTCTCTCTCTCTCTCTCTCTCTCTCTCTCTCTCTACCAATACGTAAACATACTTACAGACATTATAGAAGAACTAACAAATTTAATATTTTCCTTATAATGCAGTCATGTTTTCTTTCATATTTTTTTAAAGGGCGACTAAACTAAATTTCTCCCTCTGTTTTCTGCCAATACTTAGTAAAACTCACGTTTCCTTTAATACTCTAAGGATGACTAAACTAAATTTCTCTCCGTTTTCTATCAATGTATATAATACATAGAAAAACATATATATGTAGAAAAGACGAAGAAATTTAACATTCCGCGCATAATCCAGCCATGTTTTCTTTAATATTTTAAGGGAGTCTAAACTAAATCTCTCTCTCTCTCTCTCTCTCTCTCTCTCTCTCTCTCTCTCTCTCTCTCTCTCTCTCTCTCTCTCTCTCTCTCTCTCTCTCTCTCTCTCTCTCTCTACCTTTTTTGCATCAATATGTAAAAGTCCTCTAATGGATTTTTTTTTTCTCATATAGAAGAAAACGAAGAAGCTGAATACTTTCCTTATAATCCAGCCACGTTTTCTTTGATATTTTTAAGGTTGACTTAACTAATCAATTCCCATACCCGCGTTTTCTCTCCACATACGTAAATCTCTTAGTGATAAGTGGCAGGGTGTCTAGTCCCGTTTTCTTTAGATGTTCTGCCTTATTATACTGTAAGTTTTAATGGTGTACTTAGCTAGAGTCAATTATTAGCATTAAGACAACACAGGACAGCAAAACGAACATTTGCTACCTTATCTGGACCAAAATGCTGTAAATTATATGTTTATGTACTTTTCCTAATGGAGATAATACAAAATAATACAACATATACACAGGAGGGAGCAGTTGTAACAGAAAAACACATAACTCAAGATTGATAGATTTGAAAGACAGGAAGGAAATGGTTTTCAAATAGAGTGGTGGGTAAATGGAATAGACTCAGTAGTCAGGCTGTTAGTGCTGAGTGTGTAAGGAGCTTTGAATGATTAGAGAAATGTTTGGATGGGGATGAAAGGTGGAAAAAGATAGGTGTGTTTTGTACAGGGATTGCCACGGGTAGGCCTCATGAATGGCTGCACCAACCCTTGCGGTCTTGTCTTCTTGTTTCTTTATAGAGGAAAATTTTTGAATCAATGGAACACAAGAACACAAGGGTTGGTGCAGGAAGCCATTAGGCCTACACGTGGCAGTCCCTGTATACAACACACCTGCCTGTCTCCACCTGTCACGCCCATCCATACACTTGTCTAGTCTTTCAAAACTCATAACAACATACAACACAAGAACACAAGGGTTGGTGCAGGAAGCCACCAGGCCTACACGTGGCAGTCCCTGTATACAACACACCTGCCTGTCTCCACCTGTCACGCCCATCCATACACTTGTCTAGTCTTTCAAAGCTGCCTAATGCCTCACCACTAACAGACTCATTACTCACGCACCACTCCACTTGAGAACCAATTCCTTCCTGCTTTTTCAATGTTTCCTGGGTGGAGTTGCATAGAAGGAGCTAAGAATTATTGGTATGTTGATCTGTTTTGTCTCTTAGAACTGGTACGCCTGCCTGTGGTGATTGTAGTGCTGGTTACTGGTGTGTTGATTGTAATGTTAGTGTGGTTTGCAGGTATATATACGTGACTGCAGGGCCACTGGAGAGGTAGTTATGCCAGCTGCCTCTTTGTTGGTTAGGTTAGGTTACGTTAGTGGTTTAAAAAATTTACCTAATCTACTATTAATCTAACGCTACCTAACCTAACTTTACATAACGTAATCTAACCTGAATTTACCTCATCTAAGCTAAATTAATTCAACCTAACCTAACCACATCCCTACCTAGCTGAACTTACCCTACCTGAACCTAACCTAACCTAACCAAACCTGACCCAACCTAACCTAACCTAACCAGATTTAACCTAATGTAACCAAACGTGACCCAACCTCACCTAACCCAACCTAACCTAACCTAACCTCACCTAACCTAACCTAACCTAACCTAACCCAACCTAACCTAACCTAACCTAACCCAACCTAACCTAACCTAACCTAACCTAACCTAA
>NC_087199.1:2930000-2932500 GCF_035594125.1 Scylla paramamosain
TGGGGCAGTGGATTTATCTAAGTGTTTAAGTGGTACACAAGTTTGGTTCAAGTGTTTAAGTGGTAAAGAAGTTTCATTTAAGTGTTCAAGTGGTACAGGTAATGATTTTGTTATGTTTATGGTGCACAAGTTGATTTAAGTGTTTAAGTGGAAGACAAGTTTCAGTTTCTTCTTGTCCTATCCACTCCTACGCTGATGATACCACCCTGCACTTTTCCACGTCTTTTCATAGACCTCCAACCCTTCAGGAAGTAAACAGTTCACGCAGGGAAGCCACAGAACGCCTCACTTCTGATCTTTCTAAAATTTCTGATTGGGGCAGAGCAAACTTGGTATTGTTCAATGCCTCAAAAACTCAATTCCTCCATCTATCAACTCAACACAACCTTCCAGACAACTATCCCCTCTTCTTCAATGACACTCAACTGTCCCCCTCTTCTACACTGAACATCCTCGGTCTGTCCTTTACTTATAATCTGAACTGGAAACTTCACATCTCATCTCTAGCTAAAACAGGGGTTCCACTCATACCGCTCTTCTAGACAGGGTGGAATCAAAAGCTTTTCGTCTCATCAACTCCTCTCCTCTAACTGACTGTCTTCAGCCTCTCTCTCACCGCCGCAATGTTGCATCTCTAGCTGTCTTCTACTGTTATTTTCATGCTAACTGCTCCTCTGATCTTGCTAACTGCATGCCTCCCCTCCTCCCGCGGCCACGCTGCACAACACTTTCTTCTTTCTCTCACCACTATTCTGTCCACCTCTCTAATGCAAGAGTTAACCAGTATTCTCAATCATTCATCCCTTTCTCTGGTAAACTCTGGAACTCCCTGCCTGCTTCTGTATTTCCACCTTCCTATGACCTGAATTCCTTCAAGACGGAGGTTTCAACACACTTATTCATCAATTTTTGACCACTGCTTTGACCCTTTTATGGGACTGCCATTTCAGTGGGCTTTTTTTTATTCTATTTTTTTTTTATTGGATTTTTGTTGCCCTTGGCCAGTGTCCCTCCTACATAAAAAAATAAATAAATAAATAAAAATTAAGTGTGCACGTGGTACAGATAATGCCTTTTTCATGTTTAAGTGGTACACAAGTTGATTTAAGTGTTTAAGTGGAAGACAAGTTAATTTAATTGGATTTAAATGGTACAGAGAATGTTTTCATATATTTAATTGTAATTGATGTAAGTGTTTAAGTGGTAAAACATTTGATTTAAGTAATACAGGAGAGTAATTCGTATTTCAAAGTGGTACACAAAGCTGGCTTAAGTGTTCTCAAGGATTTACATGATAGACAAGCTTATTTAAGTGAATTTAAGTACAGGAAAATGTTTCGTATGTTTAAGTGGTAGTTTGATTTAAGTGAATTTATTTAGGTGTTTATTTAGGTGAATATAAGTAGTGCAGGGAATGTATTTGTGTTTTATTTAAGTGAATTTATGTGGTATATAAGTACTTTTATGTTTAAGTGGTACACAAGTTTGATCTAAGTTACTTAAGTAGTAAAGAAAGATTATTTAAGTGTTTAAGTGGAAGACATGATTGGTTTAAGTGTTCAAGTGGTTGATTTAAGTCTTCAAGTAGTACAAAAGGATGTAATCATGTGTTTAGGTGGCAAAAAGTTTACTTAAATGTACTTAAATATTACAGGAGAATTATTTGTATGTTTAAGTGCAACACGAGGCTCACCTAAGTGTTGCAACAGGTACACTTATTATTGAAGTGTGGAAGTGCAAGAAAATTTGATGTAAGTCGATTTAAGTAATAAAGGGAAACTATGTGTATTGTAAGTGGTAGACAAGGTGGATTTAAGTGTTTAAGTGGTAGAATATTTTACTTACAAGATTTTTTTATATATTGAAGTGGTAAAGGAGTTTCATTTAAGTGTTTCCGTGGTAGAGAAACTTTATTTAAGTGAATATAAGAGTTAGTTTATTTAAGTGGATTTAAGTAGGATTTGCATTTTAAGTGGTACACAAATTTGATTTAAGTGTATAAGTGGAAGACAAGTTTAGTTAAGTGAATCAAAGTGATTACAAAAGTTGATTCAAGTGTTTAAGTGAAAGACAAGTTTAGTTAAGTGAATTTAGGGTGGTACACAAGTTGATTTAAGTGTTTAAGTAGAAGACAAATTTAGTTAAGTTAATTAAAGTGCTACAAAAGTTGATTTAAGTGTTTAAGTGCAAGACAGGTTTGGTTAAGTGAATTAAAATAGTACACAAGTTGATTTAAGTGTTTAAGTGCAAGACAGATTTGGTTAAGTGAATTTAAGTGGTACACAAGTTGATTTAAGTGTTTAAGTGCAAGACAGGTTTAGTTAAGTGAATTTAAGTAGTACACAAGTTGATTTAAGTGTTTAAGTGCAAGACAAATTTAGTTAAGTTAATTAAAGTGGTACAAAAGTTGATTTAAGTGTTTAAGTGCAAGACAGGTTTAGTTAAGTGAATTTAGGGTGGTACATAAGTTGATTTAAGTGTTTAAGTAGAAGACAAATTT
>NC_087199.1:2945000-2947500 GCF_035594125.1 Scylla paramamosain
GCAGCAGCAGCAGCAGCAGCAGCGGCAGTAGTAGTAGTAGTAGTAGTAGTAGTAGTAGTAGTAGTAGTAGTAGTAGTAGTAGTAGTAGTGGTAGTAGTAGTAGTAGTGGTAGTAGTAGTAATAGTAGTAGTAGTAGTGGTAGCAGCAGTAGTAGTAGTAGATTATTAAAATAAACTACCACCACCACCACCACCACCACCACCACCACCAGCACACATCCAGCGTGTAATTGTAATGGTGTACTATTGTATTACTACCGCACTATTGTCCCACACGGGCAGCCAATCAGCGCTTTCCATTTGTGTGACGTCACCAGCAAAAAATTATGGCCCCCCCCTCTCTCTCTCTCTCTCTCTCTCTCTCTCTCTCTCTCTCTCTCTCTCTCTCTCTCTCTCTCTCTCTCTCTCTCTCATATAAAGATAGGGACAGATAGATAAGAATAATCATATTTTCTTCTTCTTTCCTCCTCCTTCTCTTCTTGTTCTTTATTTCTTATTCTGCCTCTCCTCCTCCTCCTCCTTCTCCTCCTCCTCTTCCTCCTCCTCCTCCTCCTCCTCCTCCTCCTCCTCTTCCTACCCTTGTCTTTTTTTCCCCTTCTCATAACTTCATAACTTTCTTTTCTCCTCCTCCTCTTCCTCCTTCTCCTCCTCTTCTCCTCCTCCTCCTCCTCTTCCTAACTTTCTCCTCCCTTCCTCCTCCTCCTCCTCCTCCCGTCTTCCTAATGTTCTTCCCTCCTCCTGCTCCTCTTCGTAACTTCCTGCTCTTCCTATTTTCTTCTCTTCTTTTTCTTCCTCCTCCTCCTCCATTTTCTTTCATTTCCTTACATTCCAACAAGATTTAAGTGAAAAGTCCACTTATTCAAATAATTTTAACATTTTTCAAGATTTTTTACACCAGACGAGTGAAAGCCGCTGTGATTGGCTGATAGGGCAGGTGCGGGCCAAGCACCGACCAATCAGCAAGCAAATACCATGACACATATAAGAGCAGCCGGGGCGGAGCGAGTCAGTAAGCACCGAGACACGGGTGGGAGAGGACGTGTCTCTCTCCAGAACCACTACACGAGAACACAAAGGAAGGCCTAATGGCTATTCTATCAGTGAATCGCGGCCGCTCAATGGCCAAGAGAGCGCTGTTCGGGAGGTCAGAGGTCACGGTGAATGTTGACCAGGCATGGAAGTTAATAGCGGAAGATGTGGAAGAGTTCAAGAAAAAGTGGAATTTTGACCCCCTGCAAGGCCTGCCTGTGGTGGAGGGGGCAGGGGGGCGTGGGAGGAGCTACAGCCACAGTTCCAGCACTTTCCAGCACTTCAAGACCCAAGTTTCCAGGTTCCAGAGACGAAAGAGGAAAGTCTGTCAAGTTTCAATCCTTCACAACAGACAAGTTTCCAGGTTCCAGGGCAAAGACTGGCGCCTCTCTCATCATTCCAGCCTTCTCATGTGGAACAGCAACACTTCCAGGACTTTCCACCACACCAGATAAGTTTCCAGACTGTTCCTGAGCAAAAACATGAAAGTCTCTCAAGTTTCCAGGCTCAGATTATGGAAAAAGGGGACTTCCAGCATCTCCCAGCAATCCAGGACGAAAGTTTCCAGCACCTTCCAGCTCTCCAGGCCAGTTTCCAGACTGTTCCAGAGCAAAAACAGGAAGAGATTTCATGGTTCCAGCCTGCACACTCAGAAAAACAAGACTTCCAGTACCTTCCAGCAGTGAGACATGAAGATCACGCCTCCTTCCAGCAAGCACCAGCACTCCAGCACCCAAGTTTCAACATTCCAGGGCCAAAAATCGAAGGTTCCTCCAGTGAAGTCCCTGAAAAAGCCCTCCAGCACCGAAGTTTCCAGGTTCCAGGGATACAAAAGGAAGGGTTTTCAAGTTTCCAGCCTCTACACCACCACAGCTTCCAGTCAAGACACCTGGAAATACAAAATCTTCAAGGCCTTCCAGTGGTGAAATTTGAAGAGCAGACATTCTTCCAGAACCAAGAGGAGGAGGAGGAGGAGGAGGAGGAGGAGGAGGAGGAGGAGGAGGAGGAGGAGGAGGAGGAGGAGAGGAGGGAAGATACGAGAGAAGAGGAGAGGAGAGACCAGGAGAGAGAGGTTACGAAAGAGAAGAGAGAAGAGGAAGAGAGGAAAGAATTTAGGGGAGCCTTGGAATGTTGCAAATCTCCAGTTGTAGCAGGAGGGCGTCTCTGCTACAACAACAACAACAACAACAACAACAACAACAACAACAACAACAACAACAACAACAAGAGGAGGAAGAAGAGTTGTGACAAAGATAAATTTCACCAAACTTCAATTACTGGTAAGATTTTTTTTTCTTCTAATCTTTTTTTTTCTCCTAATCTTTTTTCTCCTAATCTTTTTTTTTCTATTTCTTCTTTTGTCTCCTTCGTCTTTTCTTTTATTTTATTTTTTTCTTTTTATTTATTTTTTTCCTCTTGTTTTTTTTCTTCTTTTCTTCTTCTTCTTCTTCTTCTTCAATTTATGGATTAAT
>NC_087199.1:2952500-2955000 GCF_035594125.1 Scylla paramamosain
ATCACCAATAAAGGAAAACACAAAATAAAAAAAATAAGGAAAATGCAAAAAAAAAAAAAGAAAAAATGAGACGAGACAAGAGGAAGAAATAAAGAAAACTAAACAAAGGAAATATGAAAAGCACACACAAAATAAAGAAAAACAAATAAGAAACAAAGAAAATGAAAGAAAAGAAAAAATTACAAAACAATAAGAACTGGAAGAGATAAAAAAAAAAGAACCGTGAAAGAAAAAAAAAATACGAGAGAGAGAGAGAGAGAGAGAGAGAGAGAGAGAGAGAGAGAGAGAGAGAGAGAGAGAGAGAGAGAGAGAGAGAGAGAGAGAGAAACAAAGAAAAACCATACTGCAAACTGATCAACTTGAGAAAGAAAACGAAAAAGAAAATTAAGAAAATAGAAAACGAGAAAAACGATGAATAGGAAAGAACAAAGAAAAAAACATTGCAAAAGGACAAAAGAGACATTAATGATGATAATAAGACGAGCAGAGGCAGCAGTGATAGTAGTAATAATAATAGTAATAATAACAATAATAATAATAACTAATAATAACTGTAATTTTTTTTTTTTTTGAGTAAACTGGACTAGATGCCAGGTATTGCAATTATCCCCAATTATTTACTGAGGACTGAAGAAGTGACCTTAATAATAATAATAATAATAATAATAATAATAATAATAATAATAATAATAATAATTGTAAGGGAAGGCAGATAGGCGTACAGACAGCCTAAATCATAATTAAGCCTATGAGATCAAAAAATGAGTGGCTACGTAGAGATAAAAGAAAAAAATATTAAATGTAGTGTAGATAGAGAAAAAAACAGAAGAGATAATTACAGATTAATACAGAATACAAGACTAGTACCGTGACAGACAGACAGACAGACACACGTTGCTTATAATGACAATCACAAGAAAAATAATGAGTAAAATGAGATCAAGAAAAAATAAGTGAAAAATTAATAAGTAAAATAAGATGAAGATGAAATTAATATGTGAAATGTAACGAATAATCAGAAATAATCACATTATCAGATAAACATGAATAAAATAGAAAGAAAAGGAAGTAAAGGAAAAGACGAAAAAAAGAACAGCTACTAAAAAAGGAGGAAAGGAATTTTTTTTTAAGTAGATATAAAATAAAATACGATAAAAACTGGAATAAATGAAATACAAAATAATGACAGAAAAAGAAAAATGACAAATGTAACAAAGAAAAATAAAAATAATGACTTACAAAATATAAAGTGTTTACAATGACAAGGAAACAGACAGCACAGTAGCCAACCCTCGAGAAGACACACAGAAAACGGGCGGCGGTGAAGTGTTGCAGGGGATGACTTCACTAAGTTAACAGTAACTAAACAAACAAATGCACGGAAATTATAACATGGTGAAACTATTATTATTATTATTTTGTGACTTTCGTTGGGTTATATTAAGTAGTAGAATGTGTGGATAATAATAATAATAATAATAATAATAATAATAATAATAATAATAATAATAATAATAATAATAATAATAATAATAATAATGACATTTTTAAGTATTTTTGAGGAAAGAATACAATAAAATGGATATAGATATAATGAAAACAACGAAAAATAAAACAAATTAATTATAAAAAAAAAATATTGATAAAAAGATACAAAATAAAATACACAAACTGACAAAAAAAAAAATTAAATACAATAGGAAAAAAAAAAACAAAGCAAAACAAAATAAAAAATGCAAAAATAAAATAAAAACACAAAATAAGTACAACACAATTTTTTCATGTGTGTGTGTGTGTGTGTGTGTGTGTGTGTGTGTGTGTGTGTGTGTGATGACGTGGGGCAATACAAAACAATACAACACTGCACCGCCAATACAAGTTTCTGATAGATTTAACAATAAGGTAAATGCACTAAGTAGAATACACACTACAATAAATACTGACTAGGCTAAAGAGATGTCAAATTTCAGAGATCTTCGTTTCTTTTTCTCTCTCTCTCTCTCTCTCTCTCTCTCTCTCTCTCTCTCTCTCTCTCTCTCTCTCTCTCTCTCTCTGTTTTAGTTTTCATCATTCATTTTTTTCATATTTTGTTTTTTTCAGTTCATTTTCTTTCCTTCACCAAAAATTTGCTTCTTTCTTCTTTCTCTTCTTTCACAAAATGTATTCTTTTTTTCATGTTTTACTTCTTTTCCTTGTTCGTTTTTCTTCTCTCTCCAAATTTTCACAAAAAGAAAACTTGCTTTCCTCATTGATTTTTTTCCTTATATTTTTTTTTTTACTTTCTTTGTTCATTACTTTCGTTCTCTCATCATTATTTTTTTATTATTTTTCTTTCCTTTATTCATCATTATTTTTTTCATTCTAGTTCATTATCATCACCATCATCATTACAACTTTCTATCATCATCATTGTTTCTCATTGCTACCATCATCATCATCATCATCATCATCATCATCATTTATCATTACAACTGCGTAGGGCATTATCTTGCATTACAAC
>NC_087199.1:2957500-2960000 GCF_035594125.1 Scylla paramamosain
TGGTGGTGGTGGTGGTGGTTGTGGTGGTGATGGTGGTTGTAGTTTCCGTGTTTTTTGTTTTTTATTATTATTAGATTTTCTTTATTCTTGTTATATTTTTTTTCTTGTTTTCGTGTTTTTTTTTCTTTGTTCGTGTTTGGTTTATTTTTTGTGATTATTTCCTCTTTGTTTTTTTGTTTTTTTTCCTGAATATTTTGTTTGTATTCCTGTTTTCTTTATTTTCGTTTCCTTGTTTATCTTGTTTGTGTATTTTCTTCTATTTTTTTTTCTCCTAATGTCCTCTTATTTTTTTCTTTCTTTGTTTAATCGTCACTGTCACAGCTTACCCCACAACTGACGGAGGCCCAGAAGGGGAAAACGCCGGCAGTTATAGCAGTCTGGCACGCAGTAGGTGATGGAGGAGAGTTACTGGTGTATACAACTGCTACTGTCACTGTCTCTACTGACGGAGGCGCAGAAGACAAGATTTCCCTTCTGTAACTTCCACTGGTCACCTTTCCCTTCCTAATTCAGTAGAAGGCGGTGAAGGAGTGGCATTTACGGGCGTATCACTGCTACAACACCTTGCACATCTGACGGAGGCGCTGAAGGGAGAATTCCTACAGTTAAGACCGTTTCTTGCAATGCAACTTCCACTGGTCACTGTTTCACCTTCCTAACTCCTGTAGAAGGCGATGGAGTGGCACAGGATATCCTCGCCCTTGTCACTGCTACAGCCTCAACTACTGACGGAGGAGGCGTAGAAGGGGGAATTCCTGTTATGACCGTTTCTTGCACCGAACACTTTTCTTCCTCCCAAATCCTGCAGAAGGCGGTGAAGGAGGGATAAAGGCCGTATCTTCACCCCTCTTCACTGCTACAGCCTCAACTACTGATGGAGGCGGTGAAGGAGGCAGTTAGGGGTGTATATAACTGCTCTGGTCACTGTCACAACCTCAGCCACTGAAGTAGAAGGCGCAGAAGGGCTTTTCCTGCTGTAACTGCTAAAACTCACTGTTTCTTCCTCCCTTACGCAGCAGAAGGCGGTGAAAAGGTAGCAGGTGGTGTTTCTCGCCCACTTCACTGCCAGGGCCTGTGTGCAGCGGCTCCAGGCGGTGGCGGCAGGGCGGGCGTGACGGGAGAACTGCCTGGCCACCTGCGCCTCTCAGATATATACCCTCGCTGGGCATTTAACTTCGAATAATGGCGCGATGTTTGAGTGAGCGGCGCCCGTGTTAGCAAACGCTCGGCTCTCACCGCGACTGTTTTCCAAGGCCACAGGAACCATTTGCCGGGCTCCCAATGCTGTTTCTCCCGTTCATAATGTAGAAATGGTGTCAGTCTGTCACTACAACTGTATGAACAAGCTTAGAAACGCGTGTCACTTCAACTAGAGGCTTTTGAAAGTGGTGCAGGAGCGGCGCAAAAGTTGTTTCAGAATATGGGCCGCCTCCTGTCAGCCGCCAGCCAGCCAGCCAGCCACTTCCCGCTCACCGCTCTCTCCTCTCCTCTCTCCTCTCCCTCTCCCGGCTTCCCCGCTCCTCCTCCTGCTGTCAACGGTTCCCTAGCACCTCCCACACGCACACGCCTTCTGCTACAGCCGCCAGTGTTGCCCCGCCTCTACTAACCGACTCATTTCAAAGCTTAGTCCAAGGTTGCCAGTATACACAGAGAATGGGCCTGTATCTCCTTGGACAAGATACCTGCAGATTACTGGTGCTTATAGGTAACTTGTACTGTCACCCCCCTGTGCACAACCCCAGGGACAAGCGTGTATTCTCCCTGAGGAGATAGAAATCAGGGGAGATGTAGAGCAAGGTAACTAATGGCATTTCTCTCTCTCTCTCTCTCTCTCTCTCTCTCTCTCTCTCTCTCTCTCTCTCTCCGTTATCACTAAAAACGCACTTATATTTGCACCTACACGGTATCCCAGCCACTTAAATACTTAAATAAAGCCTCTACTATCACCTCCCCGCCCGCCACCCCAGGGGAGACGCGTGTAATCCCCCCAGGGAGGAAAATAAGAAGAGAGGCGAGATGAGTAGCGAGGCGGGAGTACTGTTGTAATTCTCGTTCATCGGCCAACCAACATATGCGAAAAACACGTTAGTTTCTACACTTACACTACAGCTACACTATTCTACACTCACTAGCTACTTATGTAACCATCCCCCTACTACCTAAGGCAAGGGTGGAGGCGAGTACACCCCCAGGGGACATAAATATCACAGGATATGATATAACACCCAGACAAACACTGCATCTCAACCCATTACACCCCGCAGCCTGTCCTACCTTCAAAAAACACTCTTGTAACTACACCCACGATAAAGTTACACCCTTCTACAGCTCTGTATAACATCTACAACCATTCCTCTTTGATTTAACCAGAGGGTGAAGCGCGTGGAGGCCCAGGGGAGGGAGATACGTGGGGAGATAAAGGGAGGTGTATCAAGAGACTATCATCAGTTTCTCCTCCCTCTCCGCTTCACGCCAAGCCCCGCCTCTTCAAGTAATACAA
>NC_087199.1:2967500-2970000 GCF_035594125.1 Scylla paramamosain
ATAATAATAATAATAATAATAATTTTCGTCTTTGACTCTATCAATCTTTCTTTCTCCTCTATTATTCCTTCCTTCTCCTCTTCTCTTTACCAGTTTTCCTATTTTCATTCGTTTTTCCTTTCTCTTCGCTTTATCAACTCCTCTCTTCATTAACTCTTCTTCCTCTTCTTTTATCAACTTTTCCTCCTCCTCTTCTCTTTATCAATTTCCCTCCTCCTATCTTTACAAGCCTTTCCTCCTCCTCCTCCTTTTTATCAACTTCTCTTCCTCCTCTCTTTTATCAACCTTAACCTCTATTCTTCCATTCTAAGGGGGCAGAGAGGAAAAAAATTACTACTGCGAAAATATTTTAATTACACACAAACAGACAGACAGACACACGTATATACATACACATACATACAGACATACAGACATACAATTATGCTATACACAAAATGAAAATGAGAACAACAATGATGATGATAATGACCTAATAACAATAATAATAACAATGATGATAATAATAATAATAATAATAATAATAATAATAATAATAATAATAATAATAATAATTTGTGTCATGTACTTACAAAAAATAAAATAAAAAACAAACTTACACTTAATAATGGCAGTGAGACAGACAGACTGACATACAAACATCATTCTGTCACACTAGCTAATTTCAGTTACCAGTGTAGGGTGAGATTCAATTATGGCTGCTTTTCAAAAGAACTAAGTGTGTTAGAGTGGGTTTGGAGAGATGGAGGGGTGGAGGAAACATTAATGGAGGAGTGTGAGGGAGGAGAAGAGTGGAGGTAACCTTGGGAGGGAGATATGGAGAAAAGATTGGAGAAAGGTGGAAGAAAAAAATGGCTTGATGAGATGTGACTGTCTGAAGAAAGTGTGTTTTTGGAGAGAACTAAGAGTGGCACAGTGTGTCTGGAGAGATGGAGGGGTGGAGGAAACATTAGTGGAGGAGTGTGAGGGAGGAGAAGTGTGGAGGTAACCTAGGGAGGGAGATATGGAGAAAAGATTAGAGAGGTGGAGGGAAAGATAGAGAGAAGTGTGAGGTGTGATGGCAGTGAGGCAAGTGTGGTGGAGGGAAGGAACAGCCACCGGGAAGACTGGCGGGAGTGGAGGACAGGTGGAGATGAGTGGAGGAGTACAGGGCAAAGTGGCATAACTGTTCAGAGTGTGTGTGTGTGTGTGTGTGTGTGTGTGTGTGTGTGTGTGTGTGTGTGTGTGTGTGTGTGTGTGTGTGTGTGTGTGTGTGTGTGTGTGTGTGTGTGTGAGGGGGCCTAGGAGAAGCAGGCCTGCAGCTCCTTCACCACCTGGTCGCTGAGGGAGCACAGGTCAAAGCTGAAGTGTGCCCTGGTGAGGTGGAAGGCGGAGTGCTGGGCGATGATGTCCACCACCTGCTGCAGCCGCCGCCGGTCACCGGAGGACATTATCTTATGCTGCAGCTCCACCAGCTGCTGCAGCTGTGCCCCACCCACGCCCCCGGCAGCCGCGGCACCCACCCCGGCCCCTGCAGTGACCCCCGCAGCGGCCGCCGTCGCAGCAGCCGCAGTGGTGGAGTCGGTCTGGGGCGTGGGGGCAGCAGTGTCGCGCTGCTGTGACCTCCTCTTCTTGCGCTCCTTTGCAGGGGTGCGCCGCGCCTCCCGCTTGGCTCCCCGGGGGGTCTCTTTCCCAGGAGGGGCAGCGGGGGGTGCCTCCTCATCGCTGGAGGGCTGGGGGCGGTGTGGGGGGCCGGGGGGGCGGGTCAGGGTGCGCCTCACTCTCGCTGGAGGAGGAGCTCATGCCAGAGATGAGGTGCTTGAGGGGGTGCATGGCACCCCCTGAGCTGCCCCCAGGGGTGCCTGCAGCCTCTCCGCTGGGACGTGGGGGGGAGCTGCCACTGGAGGAGGTTGAGGGGGAGGGGGAAGGGGAGCGGGAGGGGGAGTGGGAGGGGGAGCGCTGGGGCGAGGAGGAGGCCGACCGGCGGACTTGGCGGGAGGTGGAGGAAGACCTGGAGCGAGAGAATGACCTGGACCGTGACCTGGAGCGCGACCTCGACCTGGACCGCGACCTTTCTGAGCCGCTGGAGGGGGAGGGGGAGCGGGACGGGGAGCGGGGGGCGGGGAGGCTGGGGAGCGCGACCGGGAGGAGGACTTGGAGGAGCGCGTCGGGGAGGGGGAGCGGGAGGAGGAGAGGGAGGGGGAGGGGGAGCGGGAGGAGGACTTGGAGGAGGAGCGGGAGCGGGGCTGAGGGGGAGGAGGAGGGGGAGGCGCTGGGGGGGCTTCTCCTTCTTCTTCTCCTTGACAGGGGGTGGGGGGCAGAGAGGGGGTGGCTTCCTTCTTCCTGTGCTCCCCTCCTCCCTTCTTCTCCCTCTTCTCCTCTCCTTTACTCACCTGTGCTCTCTCTTCCCTTCCTCCTCCTCCTCCTCCTGCTCCTCCTCCTGCTCCTCCTCCTCCTCCTTTAGCAGTTCCCTGTTTATCACTCTTGTCCCTCTCCTCCTCCTTCTTCTCCCTCCTCTTCT
>NC_087199.1:2975000-2977500 GCF_035594125.1 Scylla paramamosain
GACCTAAAGAAAAATGAAATTGAAAACTGAAAAAATGAAAAAGAACCTAAAATACCAAAAAAATACCCCTAAAAAAACCACCAAAACCTAAAATACCCAAAAAATACCCCTAAAAAACCACCAAAACCTAAAATACCAAAAAAATACCCCTAAAAAAACCACCAAAACCTAAAATACCCCAAAAATACCCCTAAAAAACCACCAAAACCTAAAATACCCCAAAAATACCCCTAAAAAACCACCAAAACCTAAAATACCCCAAAAATACCCCTAAAAAAAACACCAAAACCTAAAATACCCCAAAAATACCCCTAAAAAACCACCAAAACCTAAAATACCCCAAAAATACCCCTAAAAAAACATAAAAACCTAAAACACCCCAAAAATACCCCTAAAAAAACACCAAAACCTAAAATACCCCAAAAATACCCCTAAAAAACCACCAAAACCTAAAATACCCCAAAAATACCCCTAAAAAAACATAAAAACCTAAAACACCCCAAAAATACCCCTAAAAAAACACCAAAACCTAAAATACCCCAAAAATACCCCTAAAAAAAACACCAAAACCTAAAATACCCAAAAAATAAGCAATAAAACACCCCAAAAACGGAAATTAAAACACTGAAGAAAATGCAAACACTCCTAGAAAAATGAATAAATAAATAAATAAATAAAAAACACAAACAAATAATTTAAACACAAAAGAAATCATGACACCCAAAGGCAATTAAAACAACCCCAACTCCCCTCCCCCCCAAAAAAAGAAAAAAATAAATAAAGAAAAAAAAAACAAAAACACCAAAAAAAATCATCAATAACTAAGAATTAAACACCATAAAAAACAAATTAAAAACAAAAAAACACACACAAATAAAATAAACACAAAAAACACATACAAAAAAAATAGGGAAACAAAAAATAAACAAAACAACAAAAAAAATAAACAAAAAACACCTAAAACAAAAAAAAAAAAAGTAAACAAAAAAACAAATCAATAAAAAATCAATTAATCACCACAAGACAACACCACTCACCTCGTTTGGGCTTGTTGAAGGACTTGTGCAGCGTAAACACCACCTTGTCGACAAACTGCTCCAAACGCACCCCACTGGACCCCTGGACGTACACCTCCCAGTCATGTGTAAACACCCCAACCCGCTGCTGCCTGACGGTGGCGCGGTGTCCAAGCTCCAGGGTCACCACTACATTCTGCTGTAGGGGTGTGGTGGGGGTGAGGTGGGGTGAGGGCGGGTGAGGGGGGAAAATAGATAAATGATTGGAAAATGTAAAAATCAAATAAATAAATAAAAAAAAAAAATGAGGGGTGAGGTGATGGGGTAAACAGATTAGTGAGAGAAAAGTGAAAAAATGTAATTAAGAGGTCTGTGTGTGTGTGTGTGTGTGTGTGTGTGTGTGTGTGTGTGTGTGTGTGTGTGTGTGTGTGTGTGTGTGTGTGTGTGTGTGTGTGTGTGTGTGTGTGTGTGTGTGTGAGATGTTTTTGGGTGTTTGGGAAGCAGTAGGTGTATCTGGGTGTTAGGGTGATGTTGATAGTGTTTGGGAGGGTGTTGGGTGATTACTACTACTACTACTACTACAACTACTACTACCACCACCCCATCCTTCACAGTGTCAGTGTTGACATCAGACACAAGAGCCGTCTCAGCCTTCTCGCCATGTCAGCACCACAGGCTGCCTCACTGCAGCCTCAGCGTTGCCTGAGTCGGGTTGGCAGCGCTGGGCCAACCAAACACCCAACATTTCAAGTCTTGTACATCAACAAAGACTTCCTAACTTAAATCTGTTTCCAGTGAGGGGAAGACTCCTCAGAGCAGACCTCACCCAGTGCCACATCACCTGTTGCCACCACTACAGCAGTGCATGCGTCTGGCGGCAAAGAAAACAGTCTTCGGTGAGGCACTCGTGTCACACACAACACGCAGGTTTGTGTCTTCACTGGCACAAATTGTTCCTTCCTCAGATATTAATCCTTATCAAATTTACCATCAAGGGAGGTTAGGTTAGGTTAGGTTAGGTTTAGTCAATGTTTTTTTTTATGAATTTCTGCTTGGTTCCGTGTGTGTTGGGGTATGCAAGCAAAAACTTGATTTGTGGCAGAAACAGTTACTGGATCATTGAAAGCACATCAAAATCTACCACAAAAAAGAAGTTTTGTCTGAAAGTGTTTGATGGTGCACACTTGTGTACACTCACCAACCACTCCCGAGAGCAGACCACATCCAGGGCTGCAGCACGTCCACGGCCTGTGCCCCGCAGGCCACACCACCTGCTGACACCCGCCGCTGGCCGCCACACCAGAGGGCACACAGATTTAAAACATCTGTCCCACACACACAAAGTGGAACCCCACGAAAGGCTTTTCTCTCCTGGAGTCAGCCCTGGGTGGAAGGTGCCGTCCTCCCAGCAGTGGTGCCCCTCCCTGACCCAGCCCACCACCTGCTCCATGACGCCCTTCATCATAAAGCTGTCACTCCAATAT